>NW_028125026.1:0-126098 GCF_965194825.1 Balaenoptera physalus
GTCATCACCATTCCTAATGACGCCTGTCATCTCAATGCTCCATGGCACCTTCATCACAATGCTCCATGAACCCGTTCATCACAATGTTCCCTGTCCTTTTCATCACAATGTTCCATGGGCCCTGTCATCACAATGCTCCATGCGCTTGTCATCAAAATGCTCCAGAACTCTTGTCATCATAAGGCTCCATGCCAGTGTCATCAAAATGCCCCATGACACTTGTCATCACAATGCTCCACGTCATTTGTCATCACAATGCTCCATGACCCTTGTCATAACAATGGTCCATGGCCTTGTCATCACAATGTTCCATGGCCTCTGACATCACTATGCTCTATGGTTTTTCTCATCACAATGCTCTTTGACCCCTGTCATCACAATGCTTGATGACCATTGTCATCACAATGCTCCCAGAACCCTGTCATCACAATGCTCCATGCCGTTGACATCACAATGCTCCATGGCCCTTGTAATTAGAATGCTCCATGCCCTTGTCATCACAATGCTCCAGAACACTTGTGATCATAATACGCCTTTCCTGTGTCATCCCATTGCTCAATGACCCTTGTCATCAAAATGTTCCTTGTCCTTTGTCATCACAGTGCTCCATGATACCTTTAATCAAAATTCTACATGACAACTGTCATCACAATGCAAGATGACCAATGTCATCACAAGGCCCCATGACACGTGTCATCACAATTCGCCTTGGCCCTGGACATCTCAATGCTGTATGAACCGTGTCATCACTAGGTTCCAGGACACTTGTCATCACAATGCTCCATGAACTCTGTTATCTCAATGTTCCATGGCCTTTGTATTCACAATGCTCCATTGTCCTGATAATCGCATTGCTCCATGAACACTTTCATCACAATGCTCCTTGACCACTGTCACCCTAATTCCCCATGACGTCTCGCCTCACTGTCTTCCAAGGCCACTCTCATCAAAATGCTCCATGATCTGTGTCAGCACAATATTGCATGACACTTGTCATCACAATGCTCCATGATGCCTGTCATCACAATGCTCCATGAATTTGTTATCACAATGCTCCAGGACCAGTTTCATCACAATACTCCATCCCCCTTTTCATCACAGTGCACAATGAAACCTTTCATTACAATGCACCATGACACTTGTCACCACAATGCTCAGCGGCCTCTATCGTCACAATGCTCCCAGGCACTTTTCATCACGATGTTCCATGAAAACTTACATCACTTTGCTCCACGACCATTGTCATCACAATAGTCCATACCCTTGTCAACACAATGCTGCATAATCCCTGTCATCACAATTCTCCTTGACTGCTGTCATCACGATAATCCAGGACAATTTTCATAACAATGATTCATTCCCCCAGTCATCTCAGTGCTCCATGATACCTTTCATCACAATTCCTAGATGATCAATGTCATCACAAGGCCCCATGACACCTGTCATCACAATTCGCTATGACCCTTGTCATCACAATACTCGATGAACCGTGTCATCACAGTGTTCCAGGGCCCATGTCATCACAATGATCCATGACGACTTTCATCACAATGCTCCAATACACCTGTCATCACAATGCTCCATGGCCCCTGTTATCATATTGCTCCATGATCACTTTCATCACAATGATCCATGACCAATGTCATCACCATTCCTAATGACGCCTGTCATCTCAATGCTCCATGGCACCATCATCACAATGCTCCATGAACCCGTTCATCACAATGTTCCCTGTCCTTTTCATCACAATGTTCCATGGGCCCTGTCATCACAATGCTCCATGCGCTTGTCATCAAAATGCTCCAGAACTCTTGTCATCATAAGGCTCCATGCCAGTGTCATCAAAATGCCCCATGACACTTGTCATCACAATGCTCCACGTCATTTGTCATCACAATGCTCCATGACCCTTGTCATAACAATGGTCCATGGCCTTGTCATCACAATGTTCCATGGCCTCTGACATCACTATGCTCTATGGTTTTTCTCATCACAATGCTCTTTGACCCCTGTCATCACAATGCTTGATGACCATTGTCATCACAATGCTCCCAGAACCCTGTCATCACAATGCTCCATGCCGTTGACATCACAATGCTCCATGGCCCTTGTAATTAGAATGCTCCATGCCCTTGTCATCACAATGCTCCAGAACACTTGTGATCATAATACGCCTTTCCTGTGTCATCCCATTGCTCAATGACCCTTGTCATCAAAATGTTCCTTGTCCTTTGTCATCACAGTGCTCCATGATACCTTTAATCAAAATTCTACATGACAACTGTCATCACAATGCAAGATGACCAATGTCATCACAAGGCCCCATGACACGTGTCATCACAATTCGCCTTGGCCCTGGACATCTCAATGCTGTATGAACCGTGTCATCACTAGGTTCCAGGACACTTGTCATCACAATGCTCCATGAACTCTGTTATCTCAATGTTCCATGGCCTTTGTATTCACAATGCTCCATTGTCCTGATAATCGCATTGCTCCATGAACACTTTCATCACAATGCTCCTTGACCACTGTCACCCTAATTCCCCATGACGTCTCGCCTCACTGTCTTCCAAGGCCACTCTCATCAAAATGCTCCATGATCTGTGTCAGCACAATATTGCATGACACTTGTCATCACAATGCTCCATGATGCCTGTCATCACAATGCTCCATGAATTTGTTATCACAATGCTCCAGGACCAGTTTCATCACAATACTCCATCCCCCTTTTCATCACAGTGCACAATGAAACCTTTCATTACAATGCTCCATGACACTTGTCATCACAATGCTCAGCGGCCTTTCTCGTCACAATGCTCCCAGGCACTTTTCATCACGATGTTCCATGAAAACTTACATCACTTTGCTCCACGACCATTGTCATCACAATAGTCCATACCCTTGTCAACACAATGCTGCATAATCCCTGTCATCACAATTCTCCTTGACTGCTGTCATCACGATAATCCAGGACAATTTTCATAACAATGATTCATTCCCCCAGTCATCTCAGTGCTCCATGATACCTTTCATCACAATTCCTAGATGATCAATGTCATCACAAGGCCCCATGACACCTGTCATCACAATTCGCTATGACCCTTGTCATCACAATACTCGATGAACCGTGTCATCACAGTGTTCCAGGGCCCATGTCATCACAATGATCCATGACGACTTTCATCACAATGCTCCAATACACCTGTCATCACAATGCTCCATGGCCCCTGTTATCATATTGCTCCATGATCACTTTCATCACAATGATCCATGACCAATGTCATCACCATTCCTAATGACGCCTGTCATCTCAATGCTCCATGGCACCTTCATCACAATGCTCCATGAACCCGTTCATCACAATGTTCCCTGTCCTTTTCATCACAATGTTCCATGGGCCCTGTCATCACAATGCTCCATGCGCTTGTCATCAAAATGCTCCAGAACTCTTGTCATCATAAGGCTCCATGCCAGTGTCATCAAAATGCCCCATGACACTTGTCATCACAATGCTCCACGTCATTTGTCATCACAATGCTCCATGACCCTTGTCATAACAATGGTCCATGGCCTTGTCATCACAATGTTCCATGGCCTCTGACATCACTATGCTCTATGGTTTTTCTCATCACAATGCTCTTTGACCCCTGTCATCACAATGCTTGATGACCATTGTCATCACAATGCTCCCAGAACCCTGTCATCACAATGCTCCATGCCGTTGACATCACAATGCTCCATGGCCCTTGTAATTAGAATGCTCCATGCCCTTGTCATCACAATGCTCCAGAACACTTGTGATCATAATACGCCTTTCCTGTGTCATCCCATTGCTCAATGACCCTTGTCATCAAAATGTTCCTTGTCCTTTGTCATCACAGTGCTCCATGATACCTTTAATCAAAATTCTACATGACAACTGTCATCACAATGCAAGATGACCAATGTCATCACAAGGCCCCATGACACGTGTCATCACAATTCGCCTTGGCCCTGGACATCTCAATGCTGTATGAACCGTGTCATCACTAGGTTCCAGGACACTTGTCATCACAATGCTCCATGAACTCTGTTATCTCAATGTTCCATGGCCTTTGTATTCACAATGCTCCATTGTCCTGATAATCGCATTGCTCCATGAACACTTTCATCACAATGCTCCTTGACCACTGTCACCCTAATTCCCCATGACGTCTCGCCTCACTGTCTTCCAAGGCCACTCTCATCAAAATGCTCCATGATCTGTGTCAGCACAATATTGCATGACACTTGTCATCACAATGCTCCATGATGCCTGTCATCACAATGCTCCATGAATTTGTTATCACAATGCTCCAGGACCAGTTTCATCACAATACTCCATCCCCCTTTTCATCACAGTGCACAATGAAACCTTTCATTACAATGCTCCATGACACTTGTCATCACAATGCTCAGCGGCCTTTCTCGTCACAATGCTCCCAGGCACTTTTCATCACGATGTTCCATGAAAACTTACATCACTTTGCTCCACGACCATTGTCATCACAATAGTCCATACCCTTGTCAACACAATGCTGCATAATCCCTGTCATCACAATTCTCCTTGACTGCTGTCATCACGATAATCCAGGACAATTTTCATAACAATGATTCATTCCCCCAGTCATCTCAGTGCTCCATGATACCTTTCATCACAATTCCTAGATGATCAATGTCATCACAAGGCCCCATGACACCTGTCATCACAATTCGCTATGACCCTTGTCATCACAATACTCGATGAACCGTGTCATCACAGTGTTCCAGGGCCCATGTCATCACAATGATCCATGACGACTTTCATCACAATGCTCCAATACACCTGTCATCACAATGCTCCATGGCCCCTGTTATCATATTGCTCCATGATCACTTTCATCACAATGATCCATGACCAATGTCATCACCATTCCTAATGACGCCTGTCATCTCAATGCTCCATGGCACCTTCATCACAATGCTCCATGAACCCGTTCATCACAATGTTCCCTGTCCTTTTCATCACAATGTTCCATGGGCCCTGTCATCACAATGCTCCATGCGCTTGTCATCAAAATGCTCCAGAACTCTTGTCATCATAAGGCTCCATGCCAGTGTCATCAAAATGCCCCATGACACTTGTCATCACAATGCTCCACGTCATTTGTCATCACAATGCTCCATGACCCTTGTCATAACAATGGTCCATGGCCTTGTCATCACAATGTTCCATGGCCTCTGACATCACTATGCTCTATGGTTTTTCTCATCACAATGCTCTTTGACCCCTGTCATCACAATGCTTGATGACCATTGTCATCACAATGCTCCCAGAACCCTGTCATCACAATGCTCCATGCCGTTGACATCACAATGCTCCATGGCCCTTGTAATTAGAATGCTCCATGCCCTTGTCATCACAATGCTCCAGAACACTTGTGATCATAATACGCCTTTCCTGTGTCATCCCATTGCTCAATGACCCTTGTCATCAAAATGTTCCTTGTCCTTTGTCATCACAGTGCTCCATGATACCTTTAATCAAAATTCTACATGACAACTGTCATCACAATGCAAGATGACCAATGTCATCACAAGGCCCCATGACACGTGTCATCACAATTCGCCTTGGCCCTGGACATCTCAATGCTGTATGAACCGTGTCATCACTAGGTTCCAGGACACTTGTCATCACAATGCTCCATGAACTCTGTTATCTCAATGTTCCATGGCCTTTGTATTCACAATGCTCCATTGTCCTGATAATCGCATTGCTCCATGAACACTTTCATCACAATGCTCCTTGACCACTGTCACCCTAATTCCCCATGACGTCTCGCCTCACTGTCTTCCAAGGCCACTCTCATCAAAATGCTCCATGATCTGTGTCAGCACAATATTGCATGACACTTGTCATCACAATGCTCCATGATGCCTGTCATCACAATGCTCCATGAATTTGTTATCACAATGCTCCAGGACCAGTTTCATCACAATACTCCATCCCCCTTTTCATCACAGTGCACAATGAAACCTTTCATTACAATGCTCCATGACACTTGTCATCACAATGCTCAGCGGCCTCTATCGTCACAATGCTCCCAGGCACTTTTCATCACGATGTTCCATGAAAACTTACATCACTTTGCTCCACGACCATTGTCATCACAATAGTCCATACCCTTGTCAACACAATGCTGCATAATCCCTGTCATCACAATTCTCCTTGACTGCTGTCATCACGATAATCCAGGACAATTTTCATAACAATGATTCATTCCCCCAGTCATCTCAGTGCTCCATGATACCTTTCATCACAATTCCTAGATGATCAATGTCATCACAAGGCCCCATGACACCTGTCATCACAATTCGCTATGACCCTTGTCATCACAATACTCGATGAACCGTGTCATCACAGTGTTCCAGGGCCCATGTCATCACAATGATCCATGACGACTTTCATCACAATGCTCCAATACACCTGTCATCACAATGCTCCATGGCCCCTGTTATCATATTGCTCCATGATCACTTTCATCACAATGATCCATGACCAATGTCATCACCATTCCTAATGACGCCTGTCATCTCAATGCTCCATGGCACCTTCATCACAATGCTCCATGAACCCGTTCATCACAATGTTCCCTGTCCTTTTCATCACAATGTTCCATGGGCCCTGTCATCACAATGCTCCATGCGCTTGTCATCAAAATGCTCCAGAACTCTTGTCATCATAAGGCTCCATGCCAGTGTCATCAAAATGCCCCATGACACTTGTCATCACAATGCTCCACGTCATTTGTCATCACAATGCTCCATGACCCTTGTCATAACAATGGTCCATGGCCTTGTCATCACAATGTTCCATGGCCTCTGACATCACTATGCTCTATGGTTTTTCTCATCACAATGCTCTTTGACCCCTGTCATCACAATGCTTGATGACCATTGTCATCACAATGCTCCCAGAACCCTGTCATCACAATGCTCCATGCCGTTGACATCACAATGCTCCATGGCCCTTGTAATTAGAATGCTCCATGCCCTTGTCATCACAATGCTCCAGAACACTTGTGATCATAATACGCCTTTCCTGTGTCATCCCATTGCTCAATGACCCTTGTCATCAAAATGTTCCTTGTCCTTTGTCATCACAGTGCTCCATGATACCTTTAATCAAAATTCTACATGACAACTGTCATCACAATGCAAGATGACCAATGTCATCACAAGGCCCCATGACACGTGTCATCACAATTCGCCTTGGCCCTGGACATCTCAATGCTGTATGAACCGTGTCATCACTAGGTTCCAGGACACTTGTCATCACAATGCTCCATGAACTCTGTTATCTCAATGTTCCATGGCCTTTGTATTCACAATGCTCCATTGTCCTGATAATCGCATTGCTCCATGAACACTTTCATCACAATGCTCCTTGACCACTGTCACCCTAATTCCCCATGACGTCTCGCCTCACTGTCTTCCAAGGCCACTCTCATCAAAATGCTCCATGATCTGTGTCAGCACAATATTGCATGACACTTGTCATCACAATGCTCCATGATGCCTGTCATCACAATGCTCCATGAATTTGTTATCACAATGCTCCAGGACCAGTTTCATCACAATACTCCATCCCCCTTTTCATCACAGTGCACAATGAAACCTTTCATTACAATGCTCCATGACACTTGTCATCACAATGCTCAGCGGCCTTTCTCGTCACAATGCTCCCAGGCACTTTTCATCACGATGTTCCATGAAAACTTACATCACTTTGCTCCACGACCATTGTCATCACAATAGTCCATACCCTTGTCAACACAATGCTGCATAATCCCTGTCATCACAATTCTCCTTGACTGCTGTCATCACGATAATCCAGGACAATTTTCATAACAATGATTCATTCCCCCAGTCATCTCAGTGCTCCATGATACCTTTCATCACAATTCCTAGATGATCAATGTCATCACAAGGCCCCATGACACCTGTCATCACAATTCGCTATGACCCTTGTCATCACAATACTCGATGAACCGTGTCATCACAGTGTTCCAGGGCCCATGTCATCACAATGATCCATGACGACTTTCATCACAATGCTCCAATACACCTGTCATCACAATGCTCCATGGCCCCTGTTATCATATTGCTCCATGATCACTTTCATCACAATGATCCATGACCAATGTCATCACCATTCCTAATGACGCCTGTCATCTCAATGCTCCATGGCACCTTCATCACAATGCTCCATGAACCCGTTCATCACAATGTTCCCTGTCCTTTTCATCACAATGTTCCATGGGCCCTGTCATCACAATGCTCCATGCGCTTGTCATCAAAATGCTCCAGAACTCTTGTCATCATAAGGCTCCATGCCAGTGTCATCAAAATGCCCCATGACACTTGTCATCACAATGCTCCACGTCATTTGTCATCACAATGCTCCATGACCCTTGTCATAACAATGGTCCATGGCCTTGTCATCACAATGTTCCATGGCCTCTGACATCACTATGCTCTATGGTTTTTCTCATCACAATGCTCTTTGACCCCTGTCATCACAATGCTTGATGACCATTGTCATCACAATGCTCCCAGAACCCTGTCATCACAATGCTCCATGCCGTTGACATCACAATGCTCCATGGCCCTTGTAATTAGAATGCTCCATGCCCTTGTCATCACAATGCTCCAGAACACTTGTGATCATAATACGCCTTTCCTGTGTCATCCCATTGCTCAATGACCCTTGTCATCAAAATGTTCCTTGTCCTTTGTCATCACAGTGCTCCATGATACCTTTAATCAAAATTCTACATGACAACTGTCATCACAATGCAAGATGACCAATGTCATCACAAGGCCCCATGACACGTGTCATCACAATTCGCCTTGGCCCTGGACATCTCAATGCTGTATGAACCGTGTCATCACTAGGTTCCAGGACACTTGTCATCACAATGCTCCATGAACTCTGTTATCTCAATGTTCCATGGCCTTTGTATTCACAATGCTCCATTGTCCTGATAATCGCATTGCTCCATGAACACTTTCATCACAATGCTCCTTGACCACTGTCACCCTAATTCCCCATGACGTCTCGCCTCACTGTCTTCCAAGGCCACTCTCATCAAAATGCTCCATGATCTGTGTCAGCACAATATTGCATGACACTTGTCATCACAATGCTCCATGATGCCTGTCATCACAATGCTCCATGAATTTGTTATCACAATGCTCCAGGACCAGTTTCATCACAATACTCCATCCCCCTTTTCATCACAGTGCACAATGAAACCTTTCATTACAATGCTCCATGACACTTGTCACCACAATGCTCAGCGGCCTCTATCGTCACAATGCTCCCAGGCACTTTTCATCACGATGTTCCATGAAAACTTACATCACTTTGCTCCACGACCATTGTCATCACAATAGTCCATACCCTTGTCAACACAATGCTGCATAATCCCTGTCATCACAATTCTCCTTGACTGCTGTCATCACGATAATCCAGGACAATTTTCATAACAATGATTCATTCCCCCAGTCATCTCAGTGCTCCATGATACCTTTCATCACAATTCCTAGATGATCAATGTCATCACAAGGCCCCATGACACCTGTCATCACAATTCGCTATGACCCTTGTCATCACAATACTCGATGAACCGTGTCATCACAGTGTTCCAGGGCCCATGTCATCACAATGATCCATGACGACTTTCATCACAATGCTCCAATACACCTGTCATCACAATGCTCCATGGCCCCTGTTATCATATTGCTCCATGATCACTTTCATCACAATGATCCATGACCAATGTCATCACCATTCCTAATGACGCCTGTCATCTCAATGCTCCATGGCACCTTCATCACAATGCTCCATGAACCCGTTCATCACAATGTTCCCTGTCCTTTTCATCACAATGTTCCATGGGCCCTGTCATCACAATGCTCCATGCGCTTGTCATCAAAATGCTCCAGAACTCTTGTCATCATAAGGCTCCATGCCAGTGTCATCAAAATGCCCCATGACACTTGTCATCACAATGCTCCACGTCATTTGTCATCACAATGCTCCATGACCCTTGTCATAACAATGGTCCATGGCCTTGTCATCACAATGTTCCATGGCCTCTGACATCACTATGCTCTATGGTTTTTCTCATCACAATGCTCTTTGACCCCTGTCATCACAATGCTTGATGACCATTGTCATCACAATGCTCCCAGAACCCTGTCATCACAATGCTCCATGCCGTTGACATCACAATGCTCCATGGCCCTTGTAATTAGAATGCTCCATGCCCTTGTCATCACAATGCTCCAGAACACTTGTGATCATAATACGCCTTTCCTGTGTCATCCCATTGCTCAATGACCCTTGTCATCAAAATGTTCCTTGTCCTTTGTCATCACAGTGCTCCATGATACCTTTAATCAAAATTCTACATGACAACTGTCATCACAATGCAAGATGACCAATGTCATCACAAGGCCCCATGACACGTGTCATCACAATTCGCCTTGGCCCTGGACATCTCAATGCTGTATGAACCGTGTCATCACTAGGTTCCAGGACACTTGTCATCACAATGCTCCATGAACTCTGTTATCTCAATGTTCCATGGCCTTTGTATTCACAATGCTCCATTGTCCTGATAATCGCATTGCTCCATGAACACTTTCATCACAATGCTCCTTGACCACTGTCACCCTAATTCCCCATGACGTCTCGCCTCACTGTCTTCCAAGGCCACTCTCATCAAAATGCTCCATGATCTGTGTCAGCACAATATTGCATGACACTTGTCATCACAATGCTCCATGATGCCTGTCATCACAATGCTCCATGAATTTGTTATCACAATGCTCCAGGACCAGTTTCATCACAATACTCCATCCCCCTTTTCATCACAGTGCACAATGAAACCTTTCATTACAATGCTCCATGACACTTGTCATCACAATGCTCAGCGGCCTTTCTCGTCACAATGCTCCCAGGCACTTTTCATCACGATGTTCCATGAAAACTTACATCACTTTGCTCCACGACCATTGTCATCACAATAGTCCATACCCTTGTCAACACAATGCTGCATAATCCCTGTCATCACAATTCTCCTTGACTGCTGTCATCACGATAATCCAGGACAATTTTCATAACAATGATTCATTCCCCCAGTCATCTCAGTGCTCCATGATACCTTTCATCACAATTCCTAGATGATCAATGTCATCACAAGGCCCCATGACACCTGTCATCACAATTCGCTATGACCCTTGTCATCACAATACTCGATGAACCGTGTCATCACAGTGTTCCAGGGCCCATGTCATCACAATGATCCATGACGACTTTCATCACAATGCTCCAATACACCTGTCATCACAATGCTCCATGGCCCCTGTTATCATATTGCTCCATGATCACTTTCATCACAATGATCCATGACCAATGTCATCACCATTCCTAATGACGCCTGTCATCTCAATGCTCCATGGCACCTTCATCACAATGCTCCATGAACCCGTTCATCACAATGTTCCCTGTCCTTTTCATCACAATGTTCCATGGGCCCTGTCATCACAATGCTCCATGCGCTTGTCATCAAAATGCTCCAGAACTCTTGTCATCATAAGGCTCCATGCCAGTGTCATCAAAATGCCCCATGACACTTGTCATCACAATGCTCCACGTCATTTGTCATCACAATGCTCCATGACCCTTGTCATAACAATGGTCCATGGCCTTGTCATCACAATGTTCCATGGCCTCTGACATCACTATGCTCTATGGTTTTTCTCATCACAATGCTCTTTGACCCCTGTCATCACAATGCTTGATGACCATTGTCATCACAATGCTCCCAGAACCCTGTCATCACAATGCTCCATGCCGTTGACATCACAATGCTCCATGGCCCTTGTAATTAGAATGCTCCATGCCCTTGTCATCACAATGCTCCAGAACACTTGTGATCATAATACGCCTTTCCTGTGTCATCCCATTGCTCAATGACCCTTGTCATCAAAATGTTCCTTGTCCTTTGTCATCACAGTGCTCCATGATACCTTTAATCAAAATTCTACATGACAACTGTCATCACAATGCAAGATGACCAATGTCATCACAAGGCCCCATGACACGTGTCATCACAATTCGCCTTGGCCCTGGACATCTCAATGCTGTATGAACCGTGTCATCACTAGGTTCCAGGACACTTGTCATCACAATGCTCCATGAACTCTGTTATCTCAATGTTCCATGGCCTTTGTATTCACAATGCTCCATTGTCCTGATAATCGCATTGCTCCATGAACACTTTCATCACAATGCTCCTTGACCACTGTCACCCTAATTCCCCATGACGTCTCGCCTCACTGTCTTCCAAGGCCACTCTCATCAAAATGCTCCATGATCTGTGTCAGCACAATATTGCATGACACTTGTCATCACAATGCTCCATGATGCCTGTCATCACAATGCTCCATGAATTTGTTATCACAATGCTCCAGGACCAGTTTCATCACAATACTCCATCCCCCTTTTCATCACAGTGCACAATGAAACCTTTCATTACAATGCTCCATGACACTTGTCATCACAATGCTCAGCGGCCTCTATCGTCACAATGCTCCCAGGCACTTTTCATCACGATGTTCCATGAAAACTTACATCACTTTGCTCCACGACCATTGTCATCACAATAGTCCATACCCTTGTCAACACAATGCTGCATAATCCCTGTCATCACAATTCTCCTTGACTGCTGTCATCACGATAATCCAGGACAATTTTCATAACAATGATTCATTCCCCCAGTCATCTCAGTGCTCCATGATACCTTTCATCACAATTCCTAGATGATCAATGTCATCACAAGGCCCCATGACACCTGTCATCACAATTCGCTATGACCCTTGTCATCACAATACTCGATGAACCGTGTCATCACAGTGTTCCAGGGCCCATGTCATCACAATGATCCATGACGACTTTCATCACAATGCTCCAATACACCTGTCATCACAATGCTCCATGGCCCCTGTTATCATATTGCTCCATGATCACTTTCATCACAATGATCCATGACCAATGTCATCACCATTCCTAATGACGCCTGTCATCTCAATGCTCCATGGCACCTTCATCACAATGCTCCATGAACCCGTTCATCACAATGTTCCCTGTCCTTTTCATCACAATGTTCCATGGGCCCTGTCATCACAATGCTCCATGCGCTTGTCATCAAAATGCTCCAGAACTCTTGTCATCATAAGGCTCCATGCCAGTGTCATCAAAATGCCCCATGACACTTGTCATCACAATGCTCCACGTCATTTGTCATCACAATGCTCCATGACCCTTGTCATAACAATGGTCCATGGCCTTGTCATCACAATGTTCCATGGCCTCTGACATCACTATGCTCTATGGTTTTTCTCATCACAATGCTCTTTGACCCCTGTCATCACAATGCTTGATGACCATTGTCATCACAATGCTCCCAGAACCCTGTCATCACAATGCTCCATGCCGTTGACATCACAATGCTCCATGGCCCTTGTAATTAGAATGCTCCATGCCCTTGTCATCACAATGCTCCAGAACACTTGTGATCATAATACGCCTTTCCTGTGTCATCCCATTGCTCAATGACCCTTGTCATCAAAATGTTCCTTGTCCTTTGTCATCACAGTGCTCCATGATACCTTTAATCAAAATTCTACATGACAACTGTCATCACAATGCAAGATGACCAATGTCATCACAAGGCCCCATGACACGTGTCATCACAATTCGCCTTGGCCCTGGACATCTCAATGCTGTATGAACCGTGTCATCACTAGGTTCCAGGACACTTGTCATCACAATGCTCCATGAACTCTGTTATCTCAATGTTCCATGGCCTTTGTATTCACAATGCTCCATTGTCCTGATAATCGCATTGCTCCATGAACACTTTCATCACAATGCTCCTTGACCACTGTCACCCTAATTCCCCATGACGTCTCGCCTCACTGTCTTCCAAGGCCACTCTCATCAAAATGCTCCATGATCTGTGTCAGCACAATATTGCATGACACTTGTCATCACAATGCTCCATGATGCCTGTCATCACAATGCTCCATGAATTTGTTATCACAATGCTCCAGGACCAGTTTCATCACAATACTCCATCCCCCTTTTCATCACAGTGCACAATGAAACCTTTCATTACAATGCTCCATGACACTTGTCACCACAATGCTCAGCGGCCTCTATCGTCACAATGCTCCCAGGCACTTTTCATCACGATGTTCCATGAAAACTTACATCACTTTGCTCCACGACCATTGTCATCACAATAGTCCATACCCTTGTCAACACAATGCTGCATAATCCCTGTCATCACAATTCTCCTTGACTGCTGTCATCACGATAATCCAGGACAATTTTCATAACAATGATTCATTCCCCCAGTCATCTCAGTGCTCCATGATACCTTTCATCACAATTCCTAGATGATCAATGTCATCACAAGGCCCCATGACACCTGTCATCACAATTCGCTATGACCCTTGTCATCACAATACTCGATGAACCGTGTCATCACAGTGTTCCAGGGCCCATGTCATCACAATGATCCATGACGACTTTCATCACAATGCTCCAATACACCTGTCATCACAATGCTCCATGGCCCCTGTTATCATATTGCTCCATGATCACTTTCATCACAATGATCCATGACCAATGTCATCACCATTCCTAATGACGCCTGTCATCTCAATGCTCCATGGCACCTTCATCACAATGCTCCATGAACCCGTTCATCACAATGTTCCCTGTCCTTTTCATCACAATGTTCCATGGGCCCTGTCATCACAATGCTCCATGCGCTTGTCATCAAAATGCTCCAGAACTCTTGTCATCATAAGGCTCCATGCCAGTGTCATCAAAATGCCCCATGACACTTGTCATCACAATGCTCCACGTCATTTGTCATCACAATGCTCCATGACCCTTGTCATAACAATGGTCCATGGCCTTGTCATCACAATGTTCCATGGCCTCTGACATCACTATGCTCTATGGTTTTTCTCATCACAATGCTCTTTGACCCCTGTCATCACAATGCTTGATGACCATTGTCATCACAATGCTCCCAGAACCCTGTCATCACAATGCTCCATGCCGTTGACATCACAATGCTCCATGGCCCTTGTAATTAGAATGCTCCATGCCCTTGTCATCACAATGCTCCAGAACACTTGTGATCATAATACGCCTTTCCTGTGTCATCCCATTGCTCAATGACCCTTGTCATCAAAATGTTCCTTGTCCTTTGTCATCACAGTGCTCCATGATACCTTTAATCAAAATTCTACATGACAACTGTCATCACAATGCAAGATGACCAATGTCATCACAAGGCCCCATGACACGTGTCATCACAATTCGCCTTGGCCCTGGACATCTCAATGCTGTATGAACCGTGTCATCACTAGGTTCCAGGACACTTGTCATCACAATGCTCCATGAACTCTGTTATCTCAATGTTCCATGGCCTTTGTATTCACAATGCTCCATTGTCCTGATAATCGCATTGCTCCATGAACACTTTCATCACAATGCTCCTTGACCACTGTCACCCTAATTCCCCATGACGTCTCGCCTCACTGTCTTCCAAGGCCACTCTCATCAAAATGCTCCATGATCTGTGTCAGCACAATATTGCATGACACTTGTCATCACAATGCTCCATGATGCCTGTCATCACAATGCTCCATGAATTTGTTATCACAATGCTCCAGGACCAGTTTCATCACAATACTCCATCCCCCTTTTCATCACAGTGCACAATGAAACCTTTCATTACAATGCTCCATGACACTTGTCACCACAATGCTCAGCGGCCTCTATCGTCACAATGCTCCCAGGCACTTTTCATCACGATGTTCCATGAAAACTTACATCACTTTGCTCCACGACCATTGTCATCACAATAGTCCATACCCTTGTCAACACAATGCTGCATAATCCCTGTCATCACAATTCTCCTTGACTGCTGTCATCACGATAATCCAGGACAATTTTCATAACAATGATTCATTCCCCCAGTCATCTCAGTGCTCCATGATACCTTTCATCACAATTCCTAGATGATCAATGTCATCACAAGGCCCCATGACACCTGTCATCACAATTCGCTATGACCCTTGTCATCACAATACTCGATGAACCGTGTCATCACAGTGTTCCAGGGCCCATGTCATCACAATGATCCATGACGACTTTCATCACAATGCTCCAATACACCTGTCATCACAATGCTCCATGGCCCCTGTTATCATATTGCTCCATGATCACTTTCATCACAATGATCCATGACCAATGTCATCACCATTCCTAATGACGCCTGTCATCTCAATGCTCCATGGCACCTTCATCACAATGCTCCATGAACCCGTTCATCACAATGTTCCCTGTCCTTTTCATCACAATGTTCCATGGGCCCTGTCATCACAATGCTCCATGCGCTTGTCATCAAAATGCTCCAGAACTCTTGTCATCATAAGGCTCCATGCCAGTGTCATCAAAATGCCCCATGACACTTGTCATCACAATGCTCCACGTCATTTGTCATCACAATGCTCCATGACCCTTGTCATAACAATGGTCCATGGCCTTGTCATCACAATGTTCCATGGCCTCTGACATCACTATGCTCTATGGTTTTTCTCATCACAATGCTCTTTGACCCCTGTCATCACAATGCTTGATGACCATTGTCATCACAATGCTCCCAGAACCCTGTCATCACAATGCTCCATGCCGTTGACATCACAATGCTCCATGGCCCTTGTAATTAGAATGCTCCATGCCCTTGTCATCACAATGCTCCAGAACACTTGTGATCATAATACGCCTTTCCTGTGTCATCCCATTGCTCAATGACCCTTGTCATCAAAATGTTCCTTGTCCTTTGTCATCACAGTGCTCCATGATACCTTTAATCAAAATTCTACATGACAACTGTCATCACAATGCAAGATGACCAATGTCATCACAAGGCCCCATGACACGTGTCATCACAATTCGCCTTGGCCCTGGACATCTCAATGCTGTATGAACCGTGTCATCACTAGGTTCCAGGACACTTGTCATCACAATGCTCCATGAACTCTGTTATCTCAATGTTCCATGGCCTTTGTATTCACAATGCTCCATTGTCCTGATAATCGCATTGCTCCATGAACACTTTCATCACAATGCTCCTTGACCACTGTCACCCTAATTCCCCATGACGTCTCGCCTCACTGTCTTCCAAGGCCACTCTCATCAAAATGCTCCATGATCTGTGTCAGCACAATATTGCATGACACTTGTCATCACAATGCTCCATGATGCCTGTCATCACAATGCTCCATGAATTTGTTATCACAATGCTCCAGGACCAGTTTCATCACAATACTCCATCCCCCTTTTCATCACAGTGCACAATGAAACCTTTCATTACAATGCTCCATGACACTTGTCATCACAATGCTCAGCGGCCTCTATCGTCACAATGCTCCCAGGCACTTTTCATCACGATGTTCCATGAAAACTTACATCACTTTGCTCCACGACCATTGTCATCACAATAGTCCATACCCTTGTCAACACAATGCTGCATAATCCCTGTCATCACAATTCTCCTTGACTGCTGTCATCACGATAATCCAGGACAATTTTCATAACAATGATTCATTCCCCCAGTCATCTCAGTGCTCCATGATACCTTTCATCACAATTCCTAGATGATCAATGTCATCACAAGGCCCCATGACACCTGTCATCACAATTCGCTATGACCCTTGTCATCACAATACTCGATGAACCGTGTCATCACAGTGTTCCAGGGCCCATGTCATCACAATGATCCATGACGACTTTCATCACAATGCTCCAATACACCTGTCATCACAATGCTCCATGGCCCCTGTTATCATATTGCTCCATGATCACTTTCATCACAATGATCCATGACCAATGTCATCACCATTCCTAATGACGCCTGTCATCTCAATGCTCCATGGCACCTTCATCACAATGCTCCATGAACCCGTTCATCACAATGTTCCCTGTCCTTTTCATCACAATGTTCCATGGGCCCTGTCATCACAATGCTCCATGCGCTTGTCATCAAAATGCTCCAGAACTCTTGTCATCATAAGGCTCCATGCCAGTGTCATCAAAATGCCCCATGACACTTGTCATCACAATGCTCCACGTCATTTGTCATCACAATGCTCCATGACCCTTGTCATAACAATGGTCCATGGCCTTGTCATCACAATGTTCCATGGCCTCTGACATCACTATGCTCTATGGTTTTTCTCATCACAATGCTCTTTGACCCCTGTCATCACAATGCTTGATGACCATTGTCATCACAATGCTCCCAGAACCCTGTCATCACAATGCTCCATGCCGTTGACATCACAATGCTCCATGGCCCTTGTAATTAGAATGCTCCATGCCCTTGTCATCACAATGCTCCAGAACACTTGTGATCATAATACGCCTTTCCTGTGTCATCCCATTGCTCAATGACCCTTGTCATCAAAATGTTCCTTGTCCTTTGTCATCACAGTGCTCCATGATACCTTTAATCAAAATTCTACATGACAACTGTCATCACAATGCAAGATGACCAATGTCATCACAAGGCCCCATGACACGTGTCATCACAATTCGCCTTGGCCCTGGACATCTCAATGCTGTATGAACCGTGTCATCACTAGGTTCCAGGACACTTGTCATCACAATGCTCCATGAACTCTGTTATCTCAATGTTCCATGGCCTTTGTATTCACAATGCTCCATTGTCCTGATAATCGCATTGCTCCATGAACACTTTCATCACAATGCTCCTTGACCACTGTCACCCTAATTCCCCATGACGTCTCGCCTCACTGTCTTCCAAGGCCACTCTCATCAAAATGCTCCATGATCTGTGTCAGCACAATATTGCATGACACTTGTCATCACAATGCTCCATGATGCCTGTCATCACAATGCTCCATGAATTTGTTATCACAATGCTCCAGGACCAGTTTCATCACAATACTCCATCCCCCTTTTCATCACAGTGCACAATGAAACCTTTCATTACAATGCTCCATGACACTTGTCATCACAATGCTCAGCGGCCTCTATCGTCACAATGCTCCCAGGCACTTTTCATCACGATGTTCCATGAAAACTTACATCACTTTGCTCCACGACCATTGTCATCACAATAGTCCATACCCTTGTCAACACAATGCTGCATAATCCCTGTCATCACAATTCTCCTTGACTGCTGTCATCACGATAATCCAGGACAATTTTCATAACAATGATTCATTCCCCCAGTCATCTCAGTGCTCCATGATACCTTTCATCACAATTCCTAGATGATCAATGTCATCACAAGGCCCCATGACACCTGTCATCACAATTCGCTATGACCCTTGTCATCACAATACTCGATGAACCGTGTCATCACAGTGTTCCAGGGCCCATGTCATCACAATGATCCATGACGACTTTCATCACAATGCTCCAATACACCTGTCATCACAATGCTCCATGGCCCCTGTTATCATATTGCTCCATGATCACTTTCATCACAATGATCCATGACCAATGTCATCACCATTCCTAATGACGCCTGTCATCTCAATGCTCCATGGCACCTTCATCACAATGCTCCATGAACCCGTTCATCACAATGTTCCCTGTCCTTTTCATCACAATGTTCCATGGGCCCTGTCATCACAATGCTCCATGCGCTTGTCATCAAAATGCTCCAGAACTCTTGTCATCATAAGGCTCCATGCCAGTGTCATCAAAATGCCCCATGACACTTGTCATCACAATGCTCCACGTCATTTGTCATCACAATGCTCCATGACCCTTGTCATAACAATGGTCCATGGCCTTGTCATCACAATGTTCCATGGCCTCTGACATCACTATGCTCTATGGTTTTTCTCATCACAATGCTCTTTGACCCCTGTCATCACAATGCTTGATGACCATTGTCATCACAATGCTCCCAGAACCCTGTCATCACAATGCTCCATGCCGTTGACATCACAATGCTCCATGGCCCTTGTAATTAGAATGCTCCATGCCCTTGTCATCACAATGCTCCAGAACACTTGTGATCATAATACGCCTTTCCTGTGTCATCCCATTGCTCAATGACCCTTGTCATCAAAATGTTCCTTGTCCTTTGTCATCACAGTGCTCCATGATACCTTTAATCAAAATTCTACATGACAACTGTCATCACAATGCAAGATGACCAATGTCATCACAAGGCCCCATGACACGTGTCATCACAATTCGCCTTGGCCCTGGACATCTCAATGCTGTATGAACCGTGTCATCACTAGGTTCCAGGACACTTGTCATCACAATGCTCCATGAACTCTGTTATCTCAATGTTCCATGGCCTTTGTATTCACAATGCTCCATTGTCCTGATAATCGCATTGCTCCATGAACACTTTCATCACAATGCTCCTTGACCACTGTCACCCTAATTCCCCATGACGTCTCGCCTCACTGTCTTCCAAGGCCACTCTCATCAAAATGCTCCATGATCTGTGTCAGCACAATATTGCATGACACTTGTCATCACAATGCTCCATGATGCCTGTCATCACAATGCTCCATGAATTTGTTATCACAATGCTCCAGGACCAGTTTCATCACAATACTCCATCCCCCTTTTCATCACAGTGCACAATGAAACCTTTCATTACAATGCACCATGACACTTGTCACCACAATGCTCAGCGGCCTCTATCGTCACAATGCTCCCAGGCACTTTTCATCACGATGTTCCATGAAAACTTACATCACTTTGCTCCACGACCATTGTCATCACAATAGTCCATACCCTTGTCAACACAATGCTGCATAATCCCTGTCATCACAATTCTCCTTGACTGCTGTCATCACGATAATCCAGGACAATTTTCATAACAATGATTCATTCCCCCAGTCATCTCAGTGCTCCATGATACCTTTCATCACAATTCCTAGATGATCAATGTCATCACAAGGCCCCATGACACCTGTCATCACAATTCGCTATGACCCTTGTCATCACAATACTCGATGAACCGTGTCATCACAGTGTTCCAGGGCCCATGTCATCACAATGATCCATGACGACTTTCATCACAATGCTCCAATACACCTGTCATCACAATGCTCCATGGCCCCTGTTATCATATTGCTCCATGATCACTTTCATCACAATGATCCATGACCAATGTCATCACCATTCCTAATGACGCCTGTCATCTCAATGCTCCATGGCACCATCATCACAATGCTCCATGAACCCGTTCATCACAATGTTCCCTGTCCTTTTCATCACAATGTTCCATGGGCCCTGTCATCACAATGCTCCATGCGCTTGTCATCAAAATGCTCCAGAACTCTTGTCATCATAAGGCTCCATGCCAGTGTCATCAAAATGCCCCATGACACTTGTCATCACAATGCTCCACGTCATTTGTCATCACAATGCTCCATGACCCTTGTCATAACAATGGTCCATGGCCTTGTCATCACAATGTTCCATGGCCTCTGACATCACTATGCTCTATGGTTTTTCTCATCACAATGCTCTTTGACCCCTGTCATCACAATGCTTGATGACCATTGTCATCACAATGCTCCCAGAACCCTGTCATCACAATGCTCCATGCCGTTGACATCACAATGCTCCATGGCCCTTGTAATTAGAATGCTCCATGCCCTTGTCATCACAATGCTCCAGAACACTTGTGATCATAATACGCCTTTCCTGTGTCATCCCATTGCTCAATGACCCTTGTCATCAAAATGTTCCTTGTCCTTTGTCATCACAGTGCTCCATGATACCTTTAATCAAAATTCTACATGACAACTGTCATCACAATGCAAGATGACCAATGTCATCACAAGGCCCCATGACACGTGTCATCACAATTCGCCTTGGCCCTGGACATCTCAATGCTGTATGAACCGTGTCATCACTAGGTTCCAGGACACTTGTCATCACAATGCTCCATGAACTCTGTTATCTCAATGTTCCATGGCCTTTGTATTCACAATGCTCCATTGTCCTGATAATCGCATTGCTCCATGAACACTTTCATCACAATGCTCCTTGACCACTGTCACCCTAATTCCCCATGACGTCTCGCCTCACTGTCTTCCAAGGCCACTCTCATCAAAATGCTCCATGATCTGTGTCAGCACAATATTGCATGACACTTGTCATCACAATGCTCCATGATGCCTGTCATCACAATGCTCCATGAATTTGTTATCACAATGCTCCAGGACCAGTTTCATCACAATACTCCATCCCCCTTTTCATCACAGTGCACAATGAAACCTTTCATTACAATGC
Source organism: Balaenoptera physalus (assembly GCF_965194825.1). Classification (NCBI taxonomy): domain Eukaryota; kingdom Metazoa; phylum Chordata; class Mammalia; order Artiodactyla; family Balaenopteridae; genus Balaenoptera; species Balaenoptera physalus. The sequence continues at coordinate 22,463 of NW_028125026.1, forward strand.
ACCATGACACTTGTCACCACAATGCTCAGCGGCCTCTATCGTCACAATGCTCCCAGGCACTTTTCATCACGATGTTCCATGAAAACTTACATCACTTTGCTCCACGACCATTGTCATCACAATAGTCCATACCCTTGTCAACACAATGCTGCATAATCCCTGTCATCACAATTCTCCTTGACTGCTGTCATCACGATAATCCAGGACAATTTTCATAACAATGATTCATTCCCCCAGTCATCTCAGTGCTCCATGATACCTTTCATCACAATTCCTAGATGATCAATGTCATCACAAGGCCCCATGACACCTGTCATCACAATTCGCTATGACCCTTGTCATCACAATACTCGATGAACCGTGTCATCACAGTGTTCCAGGGCCCATGTCATCACAATGATCCATGACGACTTTCATCACAATGCTCCAATACACCTGTCATCACAATGCTCCATGGCCCCTGTTATCATATTGCTCCATGATCACTTTCATCACAATGATCCATGACCAATGTCATCACCATTCCTAATGACGCCTGTCATCTCAATGCTCCATGGCACCATCATCACAATGCTCCATGAACCCGTTCATCACAATGTTCCCTGTCCTTTTCATCACAATGTTCCATGGGCCCTGTCATCACAATGCTCCATGCGCTTGTCATCAAAATGCTCCAGAACTCTTGTCATCATAAGGCTCCATGCCAGTGTCATCAAAATGCCCCATGACACTTGTCATCACAATGCTCCACGTCATTTGTCATCACAATGCTCCATGACCCTTGTCATAACAATGGTCCATGGCCTTGTCATCACAATGTTCCATGGCCTCTGACATCACTATGCTCTATGGTTTTTCTCATCACAATGCTCTTTGACCCCTGTCATCACAATGCTTGATGACCATTGTCATCACAATGCTCCCAGAAACCTGTCATCACAATGCTCCATGCCGTTGACATCACAATGCTCCATGGCCCTTGTAATTAGAATGCTCCATGCCCTTGTCATCACAATGCTCCAGAACACTTGTGATCATAATACGCCTTTCCTGTGTCATCCCATTGCTCAATGACCCTTGTCATCAAAATGTTCCTTGTCCTTTGTCATCACAGTGCTCCATGATACCTTTAATCAAAATTCTACATGACAACTGTCATCACAATGCAAGATGACCAATGTCATCACAAGGCCCCATGACACGTGTCATCACAATTCGCCTTGGCCCTGGACATCTCAATGCTGTATGAACCGTGTCATCACTAGGTTCCAGGACACTTGTCATCACAATGCTCCATGAACTCTGTTATCTCAATGTTCCATGGCCTTTGTATTCACAATGCTCCATTGTCCTGATAATCGCATTGCTCCATGAACACTTTCATCACAATGCTCCTTGACCACTGTCACCCTAATTCCCCATGACGTCTCGCCTCACTGTCTTCCAAGGCCACTCTCATCAAAATGCTCCATGATCTGTGTCAGCACAATATTGCATGACACTTGTCATCACAATGCTCCATGATGCCTGTCATCACAATGCTCCATGAATTTGTTATCACAATGCTCCAGGACCAGTTTCATCACAATACTCCATCCCCCTTTTCATCACAGTGCACAATGAAACCTTTCATTACAATGCTCCATGACACTTGTCACCACAATGCTCAGCGGCCTCTATCGTCACAATGCTCCCAGGCACTTTTCATCACGATGTTCCATGAAAACTTACATCACTTTGCTCCACGACCATTGTCATCACAATAGTCCATACCCTTGTCAACACAATGCTGCATAATCCCTGTCATCACAATTCTCCTTGACTGCTGTCATCACGATAATCCAGGACAATTTTCATAACAATGATTCATTCCCCCAGTCATCTCAGTGCTCCATGATACCTTTCATCACAATTCCTAGATGATCAATGTCATCACAAGGCCCCATGACACCTGTCATCACAATTCGCTATGACCCTTGTCATCACAATACTCGATGAACCGTGTCATCACAGTGTTCCAGGGCCCATGTCATCACAATGATCCATGACGACTTTCATCACAATGCTCCAATACACCTGTCATCACAATGCTCCATGGCCCCTGTTATCATATTGCTCCATGATCACTTTCATCACAATGATCCATGACCAATGTCATCACCATTCCTAATGACGCCTGTCATCTCAATGCTCCATGGCACCTTCATCACAATGCTCCATGAACCCGTTCATCACAATGTTCCCTGTCCTTTTCATCACAATGTTCCATGGGCCCTGTCATCACAATGCTCCATGCGCTTGTCATCAAAATGCTCCAGAACTCTTGTCATCATAAGGCTCCATGCCAGTGTCATCAAAATGCCCCATGACACTTGTCATCACAATGCTCCACGTCATTTGTCATCACAATGCTCCATGACCCTTGTCATAACAATGGTCCATGGCCTTGTCATCACAATGTTCCATGGCCTCTGACATCACTATGCTCTATGGTTTTTCTCATCACAATGCTCTTTGACCCCTGTCATCACAATGCTTGATGACCATTGTCATCACAATGCTCCCAGAACCCTGTCATCACAATGCTCCATGCCGTTGACATCACAATGCTCCATGGCCCTTGTAATTAGAATGCTCCATGCCCTTGTCATCACAATGCTCCAGAACACTTGTGATCATAATACGCCTTTCCTGTGTCATCCCATTGCTCAATGACCCTTGTCATCAAAATGTTCCTTGTCCTTTGTCATCACAGTGCTCCATGATACCTTTAATCAAAATTCTACATGACAACTGTCATCACAATGCAAGATGACCAATGTCATCACAAGGCCCCATGACACGTGTCATCACAATTCGCCTTGGCCCTGGACATCTCAATGCTGTATGAACCGTGTCATCACTAGGTTCCAGGACACTTGTCATCACAATGCTCCATGAACTCTGTTATCTCAATGTTCCATGGCCTTTGTATTCACAATGCTCCATTGTCCTGATAATCGCATTGCTCCATGAACACTTTCATCACAATGCTCCTTGACCACTGTCACCCTAATTCCCCATGACGTCTCGCCTCACTGTCTTCCAAGGCCACTCTCATCAAAATGCTCCATGATCTGTGTCAGCACAATATTGCATGACACTTGTCATCACAATGCTCCATGATGCCTGTCATCACAATGCTCCATGAATTTGTTATCACAATGCTCCAGGACCAGTTTCATCACAATACTCCATCCCCCTTTTCATCACAGTGCACAATGAAACCTTTCATTACAATGCTCCATGACACTTGTCACCACAATGCTCAGCGGCCTCTATCGTCACAATGCTCCCAGGCACTTTTCATCACGATGTTCCATGAAAACTTACATCACTTTGCTCCACGACCATTGTCATCACAATAGTCCATACCCTTGTCAACACAATGCTGCATAATCCCTGTCATCACAATTCTCCTTGACTGCTGTCATCACGATAATCCAGGACAATTTTCATAACAATGATTCATTCCCCCAGTCATCTCAGTGCTCCATGATACCTTTCATCACAATTCCTAGATGATCAATGTCATCACAAGGCCCCATGACACCTGTCATCACAATTCGCTATGACCCTTGTCATCACAATACTCGATGAACCGTGTCATCACAGTGTTCCAGGGCCCATGTCATCACAATGATCCATGACGACTTTCATCACAATGCTCCAATACACCTGTCATCACAATGCTCCATGGCCCCTGTTATCATATTGCTCCATGATCACTTTCATCACAATGATCCATGACCAATGTCATCACCATTCCTAATGACGCCTGTCATCTCAATGCTCCATGGCACCTTCATCACAATGCTCCATGAACCCGTTCATCACAATGTTCCCTGTCCTTTTCATCACAATGTTCCATGGGCCCTGTCATCACAATGCTCCATGCGCTTGTCATCAAAATGCTCCAGAACTCTTGTCATCATAAGGCTCCATGCCAGTGTCATCAAAATGCCCCATGACACTTGTCATCACAATGCTCCACGTCATTTGTCATCACAATGCTCCATGACCCTTGTCATAACAATGGTCCATGGCCTTGTCATCACAATGCTCCATGCCGTTGACATCACAATGCTCCATGGCCCTTGTAATTAGAATGCTCCATGCCCTTGTCATCACAATGCTCCAGAACACTTGTGATCATAATACGCCTTTCCTGTGTCATCCCATTGCTCAATGACCCTTGTCATCAAAATGTTCCTTGTCCTTTGTCATCACAGTGCTCCATGATACCTTTAATCAAAATTCTACATGACAACTGTCATCACAATGCAAGATGACCAATGTCATCACAAGGCCCCATGACACGTGTCATCACAATTCGCCTTGGCCCTGGACATCTCAATGCTGTATGAACCGTGTCATCACTAGGTTCCAGGACACTTGTCATCACAATGCTCCATGAACTCTGTTATCTCAATGTTCCATGGCCTTTGTATTCACAATGCTCCATTGTCCTGATAATCGCATTGCTCCATGAACACTTTCATCACAATGCTCCTTGACCACTGTCACCCTAATTCCCCATGACGTCTCGCCTCACTGTCTTCCAAGGCCACTCTCATCAAAATGCTCCATGATCTGTGTCAGCACAATATTGCATGACACTTGTCATCACAATGCTCCATGATGCCTGTCATCACAATGCTCCATGAATTTGTTATCACAATGCTCCAGGACCAGTTTCATCACAATACTCCATCCCCCTTTTCATCACAGTGCACAATGAAACCTTTCATTACAATGCTCCATGACACTTGTCACCACAATGCTCAGCGGCCTCTATCGTCACAATGCTCCCAGGCACTTTTCATCACGATGTTCCATGAAAACTTACATCACTTTGCTCCACGACCATTGTCATCACAATAGTCCATACCCTTGTCAACACAATGCTGCATAATCCCTGTCATCACAATTCTCCTTGACTGCTGTCATCACGATAATCCAGGACAATTTTCATAACAATGATTCATTCCCCCAGTCATCTCAGTGCTCCATGATACCTTTCATCACAATTCCTAGATGATCAATGTCATCACAAGGCCCCATGACACCTGTCATCACAATTCGCTATGACCCTTGTCATCACAATACTCGATGAACCGTGTCATCACAGTGTTCCAGGGCCCATGTCATCACAATGATCCATGACGACTTTCATCACAATGCTCCAATACACCTGTCATCACAATGCTCCATGGCCCCTGTTATCATATTGCTCCATGATCACTTTCATCACAATGATCCATGACCAATGTCATCACCATTCCTAATGACGCCTGTCATCTCAATGCTCCATGGCACCTTCATCACAATGCTCCATGAACCCGTTCATCACAATGTTCCCTGTCCTTTTCATCACAATGTTCCATGGGCCCTGTCATCACAATGCTCCATGCGCTTGTCATCAAAATGCTCCAGAACTCTTGTCATCATAAGGCTCCATGCCAGTGTCATCAAAATGCCCCATGACACTTGTCATCACAATGCTCCACGTCATTTGTCATCACAATGCTCCATGACCCTTGTCATAACAATGGTCCATGGCCTTGTCATCACAATGTTCCATGGCCTCTGACATCACTATGCTCTATGGTTTTTCTCATCACAATGCTCTTTGACCCCTGTCATCACAATGCTTGATGACCATTGTCATCACAATGCTCCCAGAACCCTGTCATCACAATGCTCCATGCCGTTGACATCACAATGCTCCATGGCCCTTGTAATTAGAATGCTCCATGCCCTTGTCATCACAATGCTCCAGAACACTTGTGATCATAATACGCCTTTCCTGTGTCATCCCATTGCTCAATGACCCTTGTCATCAAAATGTTCCTTGTCCTTTGTCATCACAGTGCTCCATGATACCTTTAATCAAAATTCTACATGACAACTGTCATCACAATGCAAGATGACCAATGTCATCACAAGGCCCCATGACACGTGTCATCACAATTCGCCTTGGCCCTGGACATCTCAATGCTGTATGAACCGTGTCATCACTAGGTTCCAGGACACTTGTCATCACAATGCTCCATGAACTCTGTTATCTCAATGTTCCATGGCCTTTGTATTCACAATGCTCCATTGTCCTGATAATCGCATTGCTCCATGAACACTTTCATCACAATGCTCCTTGACCACTGTCACCCTAATTCCCCATGACGTCTCGCCTCACTGTCTTCCAAGGCCACTCTCATCAAAATGCTCCATGATCTGTGTCAGCACAATATTGCATGACACTTGTCATCACAATGCTCCATGATGCCTGTCATCACAATGCTCCATGAATTTGTTATCACAATGCTCCAGGACCAGTTTCATCACAATACTCCATCCCCCTTTTCATCACAGTGCACAATGAAACCTTTCATTACAATGCTCCATGACACTTGTCACCACAATGCTCAGCGGCCTCTATCGTCACAATGCTCCCAGGCACTTTTCATCACGATGTTCCATGAAAACTTACATCACTTTGCTCCACGACCATTGTCATCACAATAGTCCATACCCTTGTCAACACAATGCTGCATAATCCCTGTCATCACAATTCTCCTTGACTGCTGTCATCACGATAATCCAGGACAATTTTCATAACAATGATTCATTCCCCCAGTCATCTCAGTGCTCCATGATACCTTTCATCACAATTCCTAGATGATCAATGTCATCACAAGGCCCCATGACACCTGTCATCACAATTCGCTATGACCCTTGTCATCACAATACTCGATGAACCGTGTCATCACAGTGTTCCAGGGCCCATGTCATCACAATGATCCATGACGACTTTCATCACAATGCTCCAATACACCTGTCATCACAATGCTCCATGGCCCCTGTTATCATATTGCTCCATGATCACTTTCATCACAATGATCCATGACCAATGTCATCACCATTCCTAATGACGCCTGTCATCTCAATGCTCCATGGCACCTTCATCACAATGCTCCATGAACCCGTTCATCACAATGTTCCCTGTCCTTTTCATCACAATGTTCCATGGGCCCTGTCATCACAATGCTCCATGCGCTTGTCATCAAAATGCTCCAGAACTCTTGTCATCATAAGGCTCCATGCCAGTGTCATCAAAATGCCCCATGACACTTGTCATCACAATGCTCCACGTCATTTGTCATCACAATGCTCCATGACCCTTGTCATAACAATGGTCCATGGCCTTGTCATCACAATGCTCCATGCCGTTGACATCACAATGCTCCATGGCCCTTGTAATTAGAATGCTCCATGCCCTTGTCATCACAATGCTCCAGAACACTTGTGATCATAATACGCCTTTCCTGTGTCATCCCATTGCTCAATGACCCTTGTCATCAAAATGTTCCTTGTCCTTTGTCATCACAGTGCTCCATGATACCTTTAATCAAAATTCTACATGACAACTGTCATCACAATGCAAGATGACCAATGTCATCACAAGGCCCCATGACACGTGTCATCACAATTCGCCTTGGCCCTGGACATCTCAATGCTGTATGAACCGTGTCATCACTAGGTTCCAGGACACTTGTCATCACAATGCTCCATGAACTCTGTTATCTCAATGTTCCATGGCCTTTGTATTCACAATGCTCCATTGTCCTGATAATCGCATTGCTCCATGAACACTTTCATCACAATGCTCCTTGACCACTGTCACCCTAATTCCCCATGACGTCTCGCCTCACTGTCTTCCAAGGCCACTCTCATCAAAATGCTCCATGATCTGTGTCAGCACAATATTGCATGACACTTGTCATCACAATGCTCCATGATGCCTGTCATCACAATGCTCCATGAATTTGTTATCACAATGCTCCAGGACCAGTTTCATCACAATACTCCATCCCCCTTTTCATCACAGTGCACAATGAAACCTTTCATTACAATGCTCCATGACACTTGTCACCACAATGCTCAGCGGCCTCTATCGTCACAATGCTCCCAGGCACTTTTCATCACGATGTTCCATGAAAACTTACATCACTTTGCTCCACGACCATTGTCATCACAATAGTCCATACCCTTGTCAACACAATGCTGCATAATCCCTGTCATCACAATTCTCCTTGACTGCTGTCATCACGATAATCCAGGACAATTTTCATAACAATGATTCATTCCCCCAGTCATCTCAGTGCTCCATGATACCTTTCATCACAATTCCTAGATGATCAATGTCATCACAAGGCCCCATGACACCTGTCATCACAATTCGCTATGACCCTTGTCATCACAATACTCGATGAACCGTGTCATCACAGTGTTCCAGGGCCCATGTCATCACAATGATCCATGACGACTTTCATCACAATGCTCCAATACACCTGTCATCACAATGCTCCATGGCCCCTGTTATCATATTGCTCCATGATCACTTTCATCACAATGATCCATGACCAATGTCATCACCATTCCTAATGACGCCTGTCATCTCAATGCTCCATGGCACCTTCATCACAATGCTCCATGAACCCGTTCATCACAATGTTCCCTGTCCTTTTCATCACAATGTTCCATGGGCCCTGTCATCACAATGCTCCATGCGCTTGTCATCAAAATGCTCCAGAACTCTTGTCATCATAAGGCTCCATGCCAGTGTCATCAAAATGCCCCATGACACTTGTCATCACAATGCTCCACGTCATTTGTCATCACAATGCTCCATGACCCTTGTCATAACAATGGTCCATGGCGTTGTCATCACAATGTTCCATGGCCTCTGACATCACTATGCTCTATGGTTTTTCTCATCACAATGCTCTTTGACCCCTGTCATCACAATGCTTGATGACCATTGTCATCACAATGCTCCCAGAACCCTGTCATCACAATGCTCCATGCCGTTGACATCACAATGCTCCATGGCCCTTGTAATTAGAATGCTCCATGCCCTTGTCATCACAATGCTCCAGAACACTTGTGATCCTAATACGCCTTTCCTGTGTCATCCCATTGCTCAATGACCCTTGTCATCAAAATGTTCCTTGTCCTTTGTCATCACAGTGCTCCATGATACCTTTAATCAAAATTCTACATGACAACTGTCATCACAATGCAAGATGACCAATGTCATCACAAGGCCCCATGACACGTGTCATCACAATTCGCCTTGGCCCTGGACATCTCAATGCTGTATGAACCGTGTCATCACTAGGTTCCAGGACACTTGTCATCACAATGCTCCATGAACTCTGTTATCTCAATGTTCCATGGCCTTTGTATTCACAATGCTCCATTGTCCTGATAATCGCATTGCTCCATGAACACTTTCATCACAATGCTCCTTGACCACTGTCACCCTAATTCCCCATGACGTCTCGCCTCACTGTCTTCCAAGGCCACTCTCATCAAAATGCTCCATGATCTGTGTCAGCACAATATTGCATGACACTTGTCATCACAATGCTCCATGATGCCTGTCATCACAATGCTCCATGAATTTGTTATCACAATGCTCCAGGACCAGTTTCATCACAATACTCCATCCCCCTTTTCATCACAGTGCACAATGAAACCTTTCATTACAATGCTCCATGACACTTGTCATCACAATGCTCAGCGGCCTCTATCGTCACAATGCTCCCAGGCACTTTTCATCACGATGTTCCATGAAAACTTACATCACTTTGCTCCACGACCATTGTCATCACAATAGTCCATACCCTTGTCAACACAATGCTGCATAATCCCTGTCATCACAATTCTCCTTGACTGCTGTCATCACGATAATCCAGGACAATTTTCATAACAATGATTCATTCCCCCAGTCATCTCAGTGCTCCATGATACCTTTCATCACAATTCCTAGATGATCAATGTCATCACAAGGCCCCATGACACCTGTCATCACAATTCGCTATGACCCTTGTCATCACAATACTCGATGAACCGTGTCATCACAGTGTTCCAGGGCCCATGTCATCACAATGATCCATGACGACTTTCATCACAATGCTCCAATACACCTGTCATCACAATGCTCCATGGCCCCTGTTATCATATTGCTCCATGATCACTTTCATCACAATGATCCATGACCAATGTCATCACCATTCCTAATGACGCCTGTCATCTCAATGCTCCATGGCACCTTCATCACAATGCTCCATGAACCCGTTCATCACAATGTTCCCTGTCCTTTTCATCACAATGTTCCATGGGCCCTGTCATCACAATGCTCCATGCGCTTGTCATCAAAATGCTCCAGAACTCTTGTCATCATAAGGCTCCATGCCAGTGTCATCAAAATGCCCCATGACACTTGTCATCACAATGCTCCACGTCATTTGTCATCACAATGCTCCATGACCCTTGTCATAACAATGGTCCATGGCCTTGTCATCACAATGTTCCATGGCCTCTGACATCACTATGCTCTATGGTTTTTCTCATCACAATGCTCTTTGACCCCTGTCATCACAATGCTTGATGACCATTGTCATCACAATGCTCCAAGAACCCTGTCATCACAATGCTCCATGCCGTTGACATCACAATGCTCCATGGCCCTTGTAATTAGAATGCTCCATGCCCTTGTCATCACAATGCTCCAGAACACTTGTGATCCTAATACGCCTTTCCTGTGTCATCCCATTGCTCAATGACCCTTGTCATCAAAATGTTCCTTGTCCTTTGTCATCACAGTGCTCCATGATACCTTTAATCAAAATTCTACATGACAACTGTCATCACAATGCAAGATGACCAATGTCATCACAAGGCCCCATGACACGTGTCATCACAATTCGCCTTGGCCCTGGACATCTCAATGCTGTATGAACCGTGTCATCACTAGGTTCCAGGACACTTGTCATCACAATGCTCCATGAACTCTGTTATCTCAATGTTCCATGGCCTTTGTATTCACAATGCTCCATTGTCCTGATAATCGCATTGCTCCATGAACACTTTCATCACAATGCTCCTTGACCACTGTCACCCTAATTCCCCATGACGTCTCGCCTCACTGTCTTCCAAGGCCACTCTCATCAAAATGCTCCATGATCTGTGTCAGCACAATATTGCATGACACTTGTCATCACAATGCTCCATGATGCCTGTCATCACAATGCTCCATGAATTTGTTATCACAATGCTCCAGGACCAGTTTCATCACAATACTCCATCCCCCTTTTCATCACAGTGCACAATGAAACCTTTCATTACAATGCTCCATGACACTTGTCACCACAATGCTCAGCGGCCTCTATCGTCACAATGCTCCCAGGCACTTTTCATCACGATGTTCCATGAAAACTTACATCACTTTGCTCCACGACCATTGTCATCACAATAGTCCATACCCTTGTCAACACAATGCTGCATAATCCCTGTCATCACAATTCTCCTTGACTGCTGTCATCACGATAATCCAGGACAATTTTCATAACAATGATTCATTCCCCCAGTCATCTCAGTGCTCCATGATACCTTTCATCACAATTCCTAGATGATCAATGTCATCACAAGGCCCCATGACACCTGTCATCACAATGCGCTATGACCCTTGTCATCACAATACTCGATGAACCGTGTCATCACAGTGTTCCAGGGCCCATGTCATCACAATGATCCATGACGACTTTCATCACAATGCTCCAATACACCTGTCATCACAATGCTCCATGGCCCCTGTTATCATATTGCTCCATGATCACTTTCATCACAATGATCCATGACCAATGTCATCACCATTCCTAATGACGCCTGTCATCTCAATGCTCCATGGCACCTTCATCACAATGCTCCATGAACCCGTTCATCACAATGTTCCCTGTCCTTTTCATCACAATGTTCCATGGGCCCTGTCATCACAATGCTCCATGCGCTTGTCATCAAAATGCTCCAGAACTCTTGTCATCATAAGGCTCCATGCCAGTGTCATCAAAATGCCCCATGACACTTGTCATCACAATGCTCCACGTCATTTGTCATCACAATGCTCCATGACCCTTGTCATAACAATGGTCCATGGCCTTGTCATCACAATGTTCCATGGCCTCTGACATCACTATGCTCTATGGTTTTTCTCATCACAATGCTCTTTGACCCCTGTCATCACAATGCTTGATGACCATTGTCATCACAATGCTCCAAGAACCCTGTCATCACAATGCTCCATGCCGTTGACATCACAATGCTCCATGGCCCTTGTAATTAGAATGCTCCATGCCCTTGTCATCACAATGCTCCAGAACACTTGTGATCATAATACGCCTTTCCTGTGTCATCCCATTGCTCAATGACCCTTGTCATCAAAATGTTCCTTGTCCTTTGTCATCACAGTGCTCCATGATACCTTTAATCAAAATTCTACATGACAACTGTCATCACAATGCAAGATGACCAATGTCATCACAAGGCCCCATGACACGTGTCATCACAATTCGCCTTGGCCCTGGACATCTCAATGCTGTATGAACCGTGTCATCACTAGGTTCCAGGACACTTGTCATCACAATGCTCCATGAACTCTGTTATCTCAATGTTCCATGGCCTTTGTATTCACAATGCTCCATTGTCCTGATAATCGCATTGCTCCATGAACACTTTCATCACAATGCTCCTTGACCACTGTCACCCTAATTCCCCATGACGTCTCGCCTCACTGTCTTCCAAGGCCACTCTCATCAAAATGCTCCATGATCTGTGTCAGCACAATATTGCATGACACTTGTCATCACAATGCTCCATGATGCCTGTCATCACAATGCTCCGTGAATTTGTTATCACAATGCTCCAGGACCAGTTTCATCACAATACTCCATCCCCCTTTTCAGCACAGTGCACAATGAAACCTTTCATTACAATGCTCCATGACACTTGTCACCACAATGCTCAGCGGCCTCTATCGTCACAATGCTCCCAGGCACTTTTCATCACGATGTTCCATGAAAACTTACATCACTTTGCTCCACGACCATTGTCATCACAATAGTCCATACCCTTGTCAACACAATGCTGCATAATCCCTGTCATCACAATTCTCCTTGACTGCTGTCATCACGATAATCCAGGACAATTTTCATAACAATGATTCATTCCCCCAGTCATCTCAGTGCTCCATGATACCTTTCATCACAATTCCTAGATGATCAATGTCATCACAAGGCCCCATGACACCTGTCATCACAATGCGCTATGACCCTTGTCATCACAATACTCGATGAACCGTGTCATCACAGTGTTCCAGGGCCCATGTCATCACAATGATCCATGACGACTTTCATCACAATGCTCCAATACACCTGTCATCACAATGCTCCATGGCCCCTGTTATCATATTGCTCCATGATCACTTTCATCACAATGATCCATGACCAATGTCATCACCATTCCTAATGACGCCTGTCATCTCAATGCTCCATGGCACCTTCATCACAATGCTCCATGAACCCGTTCATCACAATGTTCCCTGTCCTTTTCATCACAATGTTCCATGGGCCCTGTCATCACAATGCTCCATGCGCTTGTCATCAAAATGCTCCAGAACTCTTGTCATCATAAGGCTCCATGCCAGTGTCATCAAAATGCCCCATGACACTTGTCATCACAATGCTCCACGTCATTTGTCATCACAATGCTCCATGACCCTTGTCATAACAATGGTCCATGGCCTTGTCATCACAATGTTCCATGGCCTCTGACATCACTATGCTCTATGGTTTTTCTCATCACAATGCTCTTTGACCCCTGTCATCACAATGCTTGATGACCATTGTCATCACAATGCTCCAAGAACCCTGTCATCACAATGCTCCATGCCGTTGACATCACAATGCTCCATGGCCCTTGTAATTAGAATGCTCCATGCCCTTGTCATCACAATGCTCCAGAACACTTGTGATCATAATACGCCTTTCCTGTGTCATCCCATTGCTCAATGACCCTTGTCATCAAAATGTTCCTTGTCCTTTGTCATCACAGTGCTCCATGATACCTTTAATCAAAATTCTACATGACAACTGTCATCACAATGCAAGATGACCAATGTCATCACAAGGCCCCATGACACGTGTCATCACAATTCGCCTTGGCCCTGGACATCTCAATGCTGTATGAACCGTGTCATCACTAGGTTCCAGGACACTTGTCATCACAATGCTCCATGAACTCTGTTATCTCAATGTTCCATGGCCTTTGTATTCACAATGCTCCATTGTCCTGATAATCGCATTGCTCCATGAACACTTTCATCACAATGCTCCTTGACCACTGTCACCCTAATTCCCCATGACGTCTCGCCTCACTGTCTTCCAAGGCCACTCTCATCAAAATGCTCCATGATCTGTGTCAGCACAATATTGCATGACACTTGTCATCACAATGCTCCATGATGCCTGTCATCACAATGCTCCGTGAATTTGTTATCACAATGCTCCAGGACCAGTTTCATCACAATACTCCATCCCCCTTTTCATCACAGTGCACAATGAAACCTTTCATTACAATGCTCCATGACACTTGTCATCACAATGCTCAGCGGCCTTCATCGTCACAATGCTCCCAGGCACTTTTCATCACGATGTTCCATGAAAACTTACATCACTTTGCTCCACGACCATTGTCATCACAATAGTCCATACCCTTGTCAACACAATGCTGCATAATCCCTGTCATCACAATTCTCCTTGACTGCTGTCATCACGATAATCCAGGACAATTTTCATAACAATGATTCATTCCCCCAGTCATCTCAGTGCTCCATGATACCTTTCATCACAATTCCTAGATGATCAATGTCATCACAAGGCCCCATGACACCTGTCATCACAATGCGCTATGACCCTTGTCATCACAATACTCGATGAACCGTGTCATCACAGTGTTCCAGGGCCCATGTCATCACAATGATCCATGACGACTTTCATCACAATGCTCCAATACACCTGTCATCACAATGCTCCATGGCCCCTGTTATCATATTGCTCCATGATCACTTTCATCACAATGATCCATGACCAATGTCATCACCATTCCTAATGACGCCTGTCATCTCAATGCTCCATGGCACCTTCATCACAATGCTCCATGAACCCGTTCATCACAATGTTCCCTGTCCTTTTCATCAGAATGTTCCATGGGCCCTGTCATCACAATGCTCCATGCGCTGGTCATCAAAATGCTCCAGAACTCTTGTCATCATAAGGCTCCATGCCAGTGTCATCAAAATGCCCCATGACACTTGTCATCACAATGCTCCACGTCATTTGTCATCACAATGCTCCATGACCCTTGTCATAACAATGGTCCATGGCCTTGTCATCACAATGTTCCATGGCCTCTGACATCACTATGCTCTATGGTTTTTCTCATCACAATGCTCTTTGACCCCTGTCATCACAATGCTTGATGACCATTGTCATCACAATGCTCCCAGAACCCTGTCATCACAATGCTCCATGCCGTTGACATCACAATGCTCCATGGCCCTTGTAATTAGAATGCTCCATGCCCTTGTCATCACAATGCTCCAGAACACTTGTGATCATAATACGCCTTTCCTGTGTCATCCCATTGCTCAATGACCCTTGTCATCAAAATGTTCCTTGTCCTTTGTCATCACAGTGCTCCATGATACCTTTAATCAAAATTCTACATGACAACTGTCATCACAATGCAAGATGACCAATGTCATCACAAGGCCCCATGACACGTGTCATCACAATTCGCCTTGGCCCTGGACATCTCAATGCTGTATGAACCGTGTCATCACTAGGTTCCAGGACACTTGTCATCACAATGCTCCATGAACTCTGTTATCTCAATGTTCCATGGCCTTTGTATTCACAATGCTCCATTGTCCTGATAATCGCATTGCTCCATGAACACTTTCATCACAATGCTCCTTGACCACTGTCACCCTAATTCCCCATGACGTCTCGCCTCACTGTCTTCCAAGGCCACTCTCATCAAAATGCTCCATGATCTGTGTCAGCACAATATTGCATGACACTTGTCATCACAATGCTCCATGATGCCTGTCATCACAATGCTCCGTGAATTTGTTATCACAATGCTCCAGGACCAGTTTCATCACAATACTCCATCCCCCTTTTCATCACAGTGCACAATGAAACCTTTCATTACAATGCTCCATGACACTTGTCACCACAATGCTCAGCGGCCTCTATCGTCACAATGCTCCCAGGCACTTTTCATCACGATGTTCCATGAAAACTTACATCACTTTGCTCCACGACCATTGTCATCACAATAGTCCATACCCTTGTCAACACAATGCTGCATAATCCCTGTCATCACAATTCTCCTTGACTGCTGTCATCACGATAATCCAGGACAATTTTCATAACAATGATTCATTCCCCCAGTCATCTCAGTGCTCCATGATACCTTTCATCACAATTCCTAGATGATCAATGTCATCACAAGGCCCCATGACACCTGTCATCACAATGCGCTATGACCCTTGTCATCACAATACTCGATGAACCGTGTCATCACAGTGTTCCAGGGCCCATGTCATCACAATGATCCATGACGACTTTCATCACAATGCTCCAATACACCTGTCATCACAATGCTCCATGGCCCCTGTTATCATATTGCTCCATGATCACTTTCATCACAATGATCCATGACCAATGTCATCACCATTCCTAATGACGCCTGTCATCTCAATGCTCCATGGCACCTTCATCACAATGCTCCATGAACCCGTTCATCACAATGTTCCCTGTCCTTTTCATCACAATGTTCCATGGGCCCTGTCATCACAATGCTCCATGCGCTGGTCATCAAAATGCTCCAGAACTCTTGTCATCATAATGCTCCATGCCAGTGTCATCAAAATGCCCCATGACACTTGTCATCACAATGCTCCACGTCATTTGTCATCACAATGCTCCATGACCCTTGTCATAACAATGGTCCATGGCCTTGTCATCACAATGTTCCATGGCCTCTGACATCACTATGCTCTATGGTTTTTCTCATCACAATGCTCTTTGACCCCTGTCATCACAATGCTTGATGACCATTGTCATCACAATGCTCCCAGAACCCTGTCATCACAATGCTCCATGCCGTTGACATCACAATGCTCCATGGCCCTTGTAATTAGAATGCTCCATGCCCTTGTCATCACAATGCTCCAGAACACTTGTGATCATAATACGCCTTTCCTGTGTCATCCCATTGCTCAATGACCCTTGTCATCAAAATGTTCCTTGTCCTTTGTCATCACAGTGCTCCATGATACCTTTAATCAAAATTCTACATGACAACTGTCATCACAATGCAAGATGACCAATGTCATCACAAGGCCCCATGACACGTGTCATCACAATTCGCCTTGGCCCTGGACATCTCAATGCTGTATGAACCGTGTCATCACTAGGTTCCAGGACACTTGTCATCACAATGCTCCATGAACTCTGTTATCTCAATGTTCCATGGCCTTTGTATTCACAATGCTCCATTGTCCTGATAATCGCATTGCTCCATGAACACTTTCATCACAATGCTCCTTGACCACTGTCACCCTAATTCCCCATGACGTCTCGCCTCACTGTCTTCCAAGGCCACTCTCATCAAAATGCTCCATGATCTGTGTCAGCACAATATTGCATGACACTTGTCATCACAATGCTCCATGATGCCTGTCATCACAATGCTCCATGAATTTGTTATCACAATGCTCCAGGACCAGTTTCATCACAATACTCCATCCCCCTTTTCATCACAGTGCACAATGAAACCTTTCATTACAATGCTCCATGACACTTGTCACCACAATGCTCAGCGGCCTCTATCGTCACAATGCTCCCAGGCACTTTTCATCACGATGTTCCATGAAAACTTACATCACTTTGCTCCACGACCATTGTCATCACAATAGTCCATACCCTTGTCAACACAATGCTGCATAATCCCTGTCATCACAATTCTCCTTGACTGCTGTCATCACGATAATCCAGGACAATTTTCATAACAATGATTCATTCCCCCAGTCATCTCAGTGCTCCATGATACCTTTCATCACAATTCCTAGATGATCAATGTCATCACAAGGCCCCATGACACCTGTCATCACAATTCGCTATGACCCTTGTCATCACAATACTCGATGAACCGTGTCATCACAGTGTTCCAGGGCCCATGTCATCACAATGATCCATGACGACTTTCATCACAATGCTCCAATACACCTGTCATCACAATGCTCCATGGCCCCTGTTATCATATTGCTCCATGATCACTTTCATCACAATGATCCATGACCAATGTCATCACCATTCCTAATGACGCCTGTCATCTCAATGCTCCATGGCACCATCATCACAATGCTCCATGAACCCGTTCATCACAATGTTCCCTGTCCTTTTCATCACAATGTTCCATGGGCCCTGTCATCACAATGCTCCATGCGCTGGTCATCAAAATGCTCCAGAACTCTTGTCATCATAAGGCTCCATGCCAGTGTCATCAAAATGCCCCATGACACTTGTCATCACAATGCTCCACGTCATTTGTCATCACAATGCTCCATGACCCTTGTCATAACAATGGTCCATGGCCTTGTCATCACAATGTTCCATGGCCTCTGACATCACTATGCTCTATGGTTTTTCTCATCACAATGCTCTTTGACCCCTGTCATCACAATGCTTGATGACCATTGTCATCACAATGCTCCAAGAACCCTGTCATCACAATGCTCCATGCCGTTGACATCACAATGCTCCATGGCCCTTGTAATTAGAATGCTCCATGCCCTTGTCATCACAATGCTCCAGAACACTTGTGATCATAATACGCCTTTCCTGTGTCATCCCATTGCTCAATGACCCTTGTCATCAAAATGTTCCTTGTCCTTTGTCATCACAGTGCTCCATGATACCTTTAATCAAAATTCTACATGACAACTGTCATCACAATGCAAGATGACCAATGTCATCACAAGGCCCCATGACACGTGTCATCACAATTCGCCTTGGCCCTGGACATCTCAATGCTGTATGAACCGTGTCATCACTAGGTTCCAGGACACTTGTCATCACAATGCTCCATGAACTCTGTTATCTCAATGTTCCATGGCCTTTGTATTCACAATGCTCCATTGTCCTGATAATCGCATTGCTCCATGAACACTTTCATCACAATGCTCCTTGACCACTGTCACCCTAATTCCCCATGACGTCTCGCCTCACTGTCTTCCAAGGCCACTCTCATCAAAATGCTCCATGATCTGTGTCAGCACAATATTGCATGACACTTGTCATCACAATGCTCCATGATGCCTGTCATCACAATGCTCCATGAATTTGTTATCACAATGCTCCAGGACCAGTTTCATCACAATACTCCATCCCCCTTTTCATCACAGTGCACAATGAAACCTTTCATTACAATGCTCCATGACACTTGTCATCACAATGCTCAGCGGCCTCTATCGTCACAATGCTCCCAGGCACTTTTCATCACGATGTTCCATGAAAACTTACATCACTTTGCTCCACGACCATTGTCATCACAATAGTCCATACCCTTGTCAACACAATGCTGCATAATCCCTGTCATCACAATTCTCCTTGACTGCTGTCATCACGATAATCCAGGACAATTTTCATAACAATGATTCATTCCCCCAGTCATCTCAGTGCTCCATGATACCTTTCATCACAATTCCTAGATGATCAATGTCATCACAAGGCCCCATGACACCTGTCATCACAATTCGCTATGACCCTTGTCATCACAATACTCGATGAACCGTGTCATCACAGTGTTCCAGGGCCCATGTCATCACAATGATCCATGACGACTTTCATCACAATGCTCCAATACACCTGTCATCACAATGCTCCATGGCCCCTGTTATCATATTGCTCCATGATCACTTTCATCACAATGATCCATGACCAATGTCATCACCATTCCTAATGACGCCTGTCATCTCAATGCTCCATGGCACCTTCATCACAATGCTCCATGAACCCGTTCATCACAATGTTCCCTGTCCTTTTCATCACAATGTTCCATGGGCCCTGTCATCACAATGCTCCATGCGCTGGTCATCAAAATGCTCCAGAACTCTTGTCATCATAAGGCTCCATGCCAGTGTCATCAAAATGCCCCATGACACTTGTCATCACAATGCTCCACGTCATTTGTCATCACAATGCTCCATGACCCTTGTCATAACAATGGTCCATGGCCTTGTCATCACAATGTTCCATGGCCTCTGACATCACTATGCTCTATGGTTTTTCTCATCACAATGCTCTTTGACCCCTGTCATCACAATGCTTGATGACCATTGTCATCACAATGCTCCAAGAACCCTGTCATCACAATGCTCCATGCCGTTGACATCACAATGCTCCATGGCCCTTGTAATTAGAATGCTCCATGCCCTTGTCATCACAATGCTCCAGAACACTTGTGATCATAATACGCCTTTCCTGTGTCATCCCATTGCTCAATGACCCTTGTCATCAAAATGTTCCTTGTCCTTTGTCATCACAGTGCTCCATGATACCTTTAATCAAAATTCTACATGACAACTGTCATCACAATGCAAGATGACCAATGTCATCACAAGGCCCCATGACACGTGTCATCACAATTCGCCTTGGCCCTGGACATCTCAATGCTGTATGAACCGTGTCATCACTAGGTTCCAGGACACTTGTCATCACAATGCTCCATGAACTCTGTTATCTCAATGTTCCATGGCCTTTGTATTCACAATGCTCCATTGTCCTGATAATCGCATTGCTCCATGAACACTTTCATCACAATGCTCCTTGACCACTGTCACCCTAATTCCCCATGACGTCTCGCCTCACTGTCTTCCAAGGCCACTCTCATCAAAATGCTCCATGATCTGTGTCAGCACAATATTGCATGACACTTGTCATCACAATGCTCCATGATGCCTGTCATCACAATGCTCCATGAATTTGTTATCACAATGCTCCAGGACCAGTTTCATCACAATACTCCATCCCCCTTTTCATCACAGTGCACAATGAAACCTTTCATTACAATGCTCCATGACACTTGTCATCACAATGCTCAGCGGCCTCTATCGTCACAATGCTCCCAGGCACTTTTCATCACGATGTTCCATGAAAACTTACATCACTTTGCTCCACGACCATTGTCATCACAATAGTCCATACCCTTGTCAACACAATGCTGCATAATCCCTGTCATCACAATTCTCCTTGACTGCTGTCATCACGATAATCCAGGACAATTTTCATAACAATGATTCATTCCCCCAGTCATCTCAGTGCTCCATGATACCTTTCATCACAATTCCTAGATGATCAATGTCATCACAAGGCCCCATGACACCTGTCATCACAATTCGCTATGACCCTTGTCATCACAATACTCGATGAACCGTGTCATCACAGTGTTCCAGGGCCCATGTCATCACAATGATCCATGACGACTTTCATCACAATGCTCCAATACACCTGTCATCACAATGCTCCATGGCCCCTGTTATCATATTGCTCCATGATCACTTTCATCACAATGATCCATGACCAATGTCATCACCATTCCTAATGACGCCTGTCATCTCAATGCTCCATGGCACCTTCATCACAATGCTCCATGAACCCGTTCATCACAATGTTCCCTGTCCTTTTCATCACAATGTTCCATGGGCCCTGTCATCACAATGCTCCATGCGCTTGTCATCAAAATGCTCCAGAACTCTTGTCATCATAAGGCTCCATGCCAGTGTCATCAAAATGCCCCATGACACTTGTCATCACAATGCTCCACGTCATTTGTCATCACAATGCTCCATGACCCTTGTCATAACAATGGTCCATGGCCTTGTCATCACAATGTTCCATGGCCTCTGACATCACTATGCTCTATGGTTTTTCTCATCACAATGCTCTTTGACCCCTGTCATCACAATGCTTGATGACCATTGTCATCACAATGCTCCCAGAACCCTGTCATCACAATGCTCCATGCCGTTGACATCACAATGCTCCATGGCCCTTGTAATTAGAATGCTCCATGCCCTTGTCATCACAATGCTCCAGAACACTTGTGATCATAATACGCCTTTCCTGTGTCATCCCATTGCTCAATGACCCTTGTCATCAAAATGTTCCTTGTCCTTTGTCATCACAGTGCTCCATGATACCTTTAATCAAAATTCTACATGACAACTGTCATCACAATGCAAGATGACCAATGTCATCACAAGGCCCCATGACACGTGTCATCACAATTCGCCTTGGCCCTGGACATCTCAATGCTGTATGAACCGTGTCATCACTAGGTTCCAGGACACTTGTCATCACAATGCTCCATGAACTCTGTTATCTCAATGTTCCATGGCCTTTGTATTCACAATGCTCCATTGTCCTGATAATCGCATTGCTCCATGAACACTTTCATCACAATGCTCCTTGACCACTGTCACCCTAATTCCCCATGACGTCTCGCCTCACTGTCTTCCAAGGCCACTCTCATCAAAATGCTCCATGATCTGTGTCAGCACAATATTGCATGACACTTGTCATCACAATGCTCCATGATGCCTGTCATCACAATGCTCCATGAATTTGTTATCACAATGCTCCAGGACCAGTTTCATCACAATACTCCATCCCCCTTTTCATCACAGTGCACAATGAAACCTTTCATTACAATGCTCCATGACACTTGTCATCACAATGCTCAGCGGCCTCTATCGTCACAATGCTCCCAGGCACTTTTCATCACGATGTTCCATGAAAACTTACATCACTTTGCTCCACGACCATTGTCATCACAATAGTCCATACCCTTGTCAACACAATGCTGCATAATCCCTGTCATCACAATTCTCCTTGACTGCTGTCATCACGATAATCCAGGACAATTTTCATAACAATGATTCATTCCCCCAGTCATCTCAGTGCTCCATGATACCTTTCATCACAATTCCTAGATGATCAATGTCATCACAAGGCCCCATGACACCTGTCATCACAATTCGCTATGACCCTTGTCATCACAATACTCGATGAACCGTGTCATCACAGTGTTCCAGGGCCCATGTCATCACAATGATCCATGACGACTTTCATCACAATGCTCCAATACACCTGTCATCACAATGCTCCATGGCCCCTGTTATCATATTGCTCCATGATCACTTTCATCACAATGATCCATGACCAATGTCATCACCATTCCTAATGACGCCTGTCATCTCAATGCTCCATGGCACCTTCATCACAATGCTCCATGAACCCGTTCATCACAATGTTCCCTGTCCTTTTCATCACAATGTTCCATGGGCCCTGTCATCACAATGCTCCATGCGCTTGTCATCAAAATGCTCCAGAACTCTTGTCATCATAAGGCTCCATGCCAGTGTCATCAAAATGCCCCATGACACTTGTCATCACAATGCTCCACGTCATTTGTCATCACAATGCTCCATGACCCTTGTCATAACAATGGTCCATGGCCTTGTCATCACAATGTTCCATGGCCTCTGACATCACTATGCTCTATGGTTTTTCTCATCACAATGCTCTTTGACCCCTGTCATCACAATGCTTGATGACCATTGTCATCACAATGCTCCCAGAACCCTGTCATCACAATGCTCCATGCCGTTGACATCACAATGCTCCATGGCCCTTGTAATTAGAATGCTCCATGCCCTTGTCATCACAATGCTCCAGAACACTTGTGATCATAATACGCCTTTCCTGTGTCATCCCATTGCTCAATGACCCTTGTCATCAAAATGTTCCTTGTCCTTTGTCATCACAGTGCTCCATGATACCTTTAATCAAAATTCTACATGACAACTGTCATCACAATGCAAGATGACCAATGTCATCACAAGGCCCCATGACACGTGTCATCACAATTCGCCTTGGCCCTGGACATCTCAATGCTGTATGAACCGTGTCATCACTAGGTTCCAGGACACTTGTCATCACAATGCTCCATGAACTCTGTTATCTCAATGTTCCATGGCCTTTGTATTCACAATGCTCCATTGTCCTGATAATCGCATTGCTCCATGAACACTTTCATCACAATGCTCCTTGACCACTGTCACCCTAATTCCCCATGACGTCTCGCCTCACTGTCTTCCAAGGCCACTCTCATCAAAATGCTCCATGATCTGTGTCAGCACAATATTGCATGACACTTGTCATCACAATGCTCCATGATGCCTGTCATCACAATGCTCCATGAATTTGTTATCACAATGCTCCAGGACCAGTTTCATCACAATACTCCATCCCCCTTTTCATCACAGTGCACAATGAAACCTTTCATTACAATGCTCCATGACACTTGTCATCACAATGCTCAGCGGCCTCTATCGTCACAATGCTCCCAGGCACTTTTCATCACGATGTTCCATGAAAACTTACATCACTTTGCTCCACGACCATTGTCATCACAATAGTCCATACCCTTGTCAACACAATGCTGCATAATCCCTGTCATCACAATTCTCCTTGACTGCTGTCATCACGATAATCCAGGACAATTTTCATAACAATGATTCATTCCCCCAGTCATCTCAGTGCTCCATGATACCTTTCATCACAATTCCTAGATGATCAATGTCATCACAAGGCCCCATGACACCTGTCATCACAATTCGCTATGACCCTTGTCATCACAATACTCGATGAACCGTGTCATCACAGTGTTCCAGGGCCCATGTCATCACAATGATCCATGACGACTTTCATCACAATGCTCCAATACACCTGTCATCACAATGCTCCATGGCCCCTGTTATCATATTGCTCCATGATCACTTTCATCACAATGATCCATGACCAATGTCATCACCATTCCTAATGACGCCTGTCATCTCAATGCTCCATGGCACCTTCATCACAATGCTCCATGAACCCGTTCATCACAATGTTCCCTGTCCTTTTCATCACAATGTTCCATGGGCCCTGTCATCACAATGCTCCATGCGCTTGTCATCAAAATGCTCCAGAACTCTTGTCATCATAAGGCTCCATGCCAGTGTCATCAAAATGCCCCATGACACTTGTCATCACAATGCTCCACGTCATTTGTCATCACAATGCTCCATGACCCTTGTCATAACAATGGTCCATGGCCTTGTCATCACAATGTTCCATGGCCTCTGACATCACTATGCTCTATGGTTTTTCTCATCACAATGCTCTTTGACCCCTGTCATCACAATGCTTGATGACCATTGTCATCACAATGCTCCAAGAACCCTGTCATCACAATGCTCCATGCCGTTGACATCACAATGCTCCATGGCCCTTGTAATTAGAATGCTCCATGCCCTTGTCATCACAATGCTCCAGAACACTTGTGATCATAATACGCCTTTCCTGTGTCATCCCATTGCTCAATGACCCTTGTCATCAAAATGTTCCTTGTCCTTTGTCATCACAGTGCTCCATGATACCTTTAATCAAAATTCTACATGACAACTGTCATCACAATGCAAGATGACCAATGTCATCACAAGGCCCCATGACACGTGTCATCACAATTCGCCTTGGCCCTGGACATCTCAATGCTGTATGAACCGTGTCATCACTAGGTTCCAGGACACTTGTCATCACAATGCTCCATGAACTCTGTTATCTCAATGTTCCATGGCCTTTGTATTCACAATGCTCCATTGTCCTGATAATCGCATTGCTCCATGAACACTTTCATCACAATGCTCCTTGACCACTGTCACCCTAATTCCCCATGACGTCTCGCCTCACTGTCTTCCAAGGCCACTCTCATCAAAATGCTCCATGATCTGTGTCAGCACAATATTGCATGACACTTGTCATCACAATGCTCCATGATGCCTGTCATCACAATGCTCCATGAATTTGTTATCACAATGCTCCAGGACCAGTTTCATCACAATACTCCATCCCCCTTTTCATCACAGTGCACAATGAAACCTTTCATTACAATGCTCCATGACACTTGTCATCACAATGCTCAGCGGCCTTCATCGTCACAATGCTCCCAGGCACTTTTCATCACGATGTTCCATGAAAACTTACATCACTTTGCTCCACGACCATTGTCATCACAATAGTCCATACCCTTGTCAACACAATGCTGCATAATCCCTGTCATCACAATTCTCCTTGACTGCTGTCATCACGATAATCCAGGACAATTTTCATAACAATGATTCATTCCCCCAGTCATCTCAGTGCTCCATGATACCTTTCATCACAATTCCTAGATGATCAATGTCATCACAAGGCCCCATGACACCTGTCATCACAATTCGCTATGACCCTTGTCATCACAATACTCGATGAACCGTGTCATCACAGTGTTCCAGGGCCCATGTCATCACAATGATCCATGACGACTTTCATCACAATGCTCCAATACACCTGTCATCACAATGCTCCATGGCCCCTGTTATCATATTGCTCCATGATCACTTTCATCACAATGATCCATGACCAATGTCATCACCATTCCTAATGACGCCTGTCATCTCAATGCTCCATGGCACCTTCATCACAATGCTCCATGAACCCGTTCATCACAATGTTCCCTGTCCTTTTCATCACAATGTTCCATGGGCCCTGTCATCACAATGCTCCATGCGCTTGTCATCAAAATGCTCCAGAACTCTTGTCATCATAAGGCTCCATGCCAGTGTCATCAAAATGCCCCATGACACTTGTCATCACAATGCTCCACGTCATTTGTCATCACAATGCTCCATGACCCTTGTCATAACAATGGTCCATGGCCTTGTCATCACAATGTTCCATGGCCTCTGACATCACTATGCTCTATGGTTTTTCTCATCACAATGCTCTTTGACCCCTGTCATCACAATGCTTGATGACCATTGTCATCACAATGCTCCAAGAACCCTGTCATCACAATGCTCCATGCCGTTGACATCACAATGCTCCATGGCCCTTGTAATTAGAATGCTCCATGCCCTTGTCATCACAATGCTCCAGAACACTTGTGATCATAATACGCCTTTCCTGTGTCATCCCATTGCTCAATGACCCTTGTCATCAAAATGTTCCTTGTCCTTTGTCATCACAGTGCTCCATGATACCTTTAATCAAAATTCTACATGACAACTGTCATCACAATGCAAGATGACCAATGTCATCACAAGGCCCCATGACACGTGTCAT
The DNA here is from genome assembly GCF_965194825.1 of Balaenoptera physalus. Taxonomy (NCBI): domain Eukaryota; kingdom Metazoa; phylum Chordata; class Mammalia; order Artiodactyla; family Balaenopteridae; genus Balaenoptera; species Balaenoptera physalus. The sequence continues at coordinate 49,678 of NW_028125026.1, forward strand.
CACAATTCGCCTTGGCCCTGGACATCTCAATGCTGTATGAACCGTGTCATCACTAGGTTCCAGGACACTTGTCATCACAATGCTCCATGAACTCTGTTATCTCAATGTTCCATGGCCTTTGTATTCACAATGCTCCATTGTCCTGATAATCGCATTGCTCCATGAACACTTTCATCACAATGCTCCTTGACCACTGTCACCCTAATTCCCCATGACGTCTCGCCTCACTGTCTTCCAAGGCCACTCTCATCAAAATGCTCCATGATCTGTGTCAGCACAATATTGCATGACACTTGTCATCACAATGCTCCATGATGCCTGTCATCACAATGCTCCGTGAATTTGTTATCACAATGCTCCAGGACCAGTTTCATCACAATACTCCATCCCCCTTTTCATCACAGTGCACAATGAAACCTTTCATTACAATGCTCCATGACACTTGTCACCACAATGCTCAGCGGCCTCTATCGTCACAATGCTCCCAGGCACTTTTCATCACGATGTTCCATGAAAACTTACATCACTTTGCTCCACGACCATTGTCATCACAATAGTCCATACCCTTGTCAACACAATGCTGCATAATCCCTGTCATCACAATTCTCCTTGACTGCTGTCATCACGATAATCCAGGACAATTTTCATAACAATGATTCATTCCCCCAGTCATCTCAGTGCTCCATGATACCTTTCATCACAATTCCTAGATGATCAATGTCATCACAAGGCCCCATGACACCTGTCATCACAATGCGCTATGACCCTTGTCATCACAATACTCGATGAACCGTGTCATCACAGTGTTCCAGGGCCCATGTCATCACAATGATCCATGACGACTTTCATCACAATGCTCCAATACACCTGTCATCACAATGCTCCATGGCCCCTGTTATCATATTGCTCCATGATCACTTTCATCACAATGATCCATGACCAATGTCATCACCATTCCTAATGACGCCTGTCATCTCAATGCTCCATGGCACCTTCATCACAATGCTCCATGAACCCGTTCATCACAATGTTCCCTGTCCTTTTCATCACAATGTTCCATGGGCCCTGTCATCACAATGCTCCATGCGCTTGTCATCAAAATGCTCCAGAACTCTTGTCATCATAAGGCTCCATGCCAGTGTCATCAAAATGCCCCATGACACTTGTCATCACAATGCTCCACGTCATTTGTCATCACAATGCTCCATGACCCTTGTCATAACAATGGTCCATGGCCTTGTCATCACAATGTTCCATGGCCTCTGACATCACTATGCTCTATGGTTTTTCTCATCACAATGCTCTTTGACCCCTGTCATCACAATGCTTGATGACCATTGTCATCACAATGCTCCAAGAACCCTGTCATCACAATGCTCCATGCCGTTGACATCACAATGCTCCATGGCCCTTGTAATTAGAATGCTCCATGCCCTTGTCATCACAATGCTCCAGAACACTTGTGATCATAATACGCCTTTCCTGTGTCATCCCATTGCTCAATGACCCTTGTCATCAAAATGTTCCTTGTCCTTTGTCATCACAGTGCTCCATGATACCTTTAATCAAAATTCTACATGACAACTGTCATCACAATGCAAGATGACCAATGTCATCACAAGGCCCCATGACACGTGTCATCACAATTCGCCTTGGCCCTGGACATCTCAATGCTGTATGAACCGTGTCATCACTAGGTTCCAGGACACTTGTCATCACAATGCTCCATGAACTCTGTTATCTCAATGTTCCATGGCCTTTGTATTCACAATGCTCCATTGTCCTGATAATCGCATTGCTCCATGAACACTTTCATCACAATGCTCCTTGACCACTGTCACCCTAATTCCCCATGACGTCTCGCCTCACTGTCTTCCAAGGCCACTCTCATCAAAATGCTCCATGATCTGTGTCAGCACAATATTGCATGACACTTGTCATCACAATGCTCCATGATGCCTGTCATCACAATGCTCCGTGAATTTGTTATCACAATGCTCCAGGACCAGTTTCATCACAATACTCCATCCCCCTTTTCATCACAGTGCACAATGAAACCTTTCATTACAATGCTCCATGACACTTGTCACCACAATGCTCAGCGGCCTCTATCGTCACAATGCTCCCAGGCACTTTTCATCACGATGTTCCATGAAAACTTACATCACTTTGCTCCACGACCATTGTCATCACAATAGTCCATACCCTTGTCAACACAATGCTGCATAATCCCTGTCATCACAATTCTCCTTGACTGCTGTCATCACGATAATCCAGGACAATTTTCATAACAATGATTCATTCCCCCAGTCATCTCAGTGCTCCATGATACCTTTCATCACAATTCCTAGATGATCAATGTCATCACAAGGCCCCATGACACCTGTCATCACAATGCGCTATGACCCTTGTCATCACAATACTCGATGAACCGTGTCATCACAGTGTTCCAGGGCCCATGTCATCACAATGATCCATGACGACTTTCATCACAATGCTCCAATACACCTGTCATCACAATGCTCCATGGCCCCTGTTATCATATTGCTCCATGATCACTTTCATCACAATGATCCATGACCAATGTCATCACCATTCCTAATGACGCCTGTCATCTCAATGCTCCATGGCACCTTCATCACAATGCTCCATGAACCCGTTCATCACAATGTTCCCTGTCCTTTTCATCACAATGTTCCATGGGCCCTGTCATCACAATGCTCCATGCGCTTGTCATCAAAATGCTCCAGAACTCTTGTCATCATAAGGCTCCATGCCAGTGTCATCAAAATGCCCCATGACACTTGTCATCACAATGCTCCACGTCATTTGTCATCACAATGCTCCATGACCCTTGTCATAACAATGGTCCATGGCCTTGTCATCACAATGTTCCATGGCCTCTGACATCACTATGCTCTATGGTTTTTCTCATCACAATGCTCTTTGACCCCTGTCATCACAATGCTTGATGACCATTGTCATCACAATGCTCCAAGAACCCTGTCATCACAATGCTCCATGCCGTTGACATCACAATGCTCCATGGCCCTTGTAATTAGAATGCTCCATGCCCTTGTCATCACAATGCTCCAGAACACTTGTGATCATAATACGCCTTTCCTGTGTCATCCCATTGCTCAATGACCCTTGTCATCAAAATGTTCCTTGTCCTTTGTCATCACAGTGCTCCATGATACCTTTAATCAAAATTCTACATGACAACTGTCATCACAATGCAAGATGACCAATGTCATCACAAGGCCCCATGACACGTGTCATCACAATTCGCCTTGGCCCTGGACATCTCAATGCTGTATGAACCGTGTCATCACTAGGTTCCAGGACACTTGTCATCACAATGCTCCATGAACTCTGTTATCTCAATGTTCCATGGCCTTTGTATTCACAATGCTCCATTGTCCTGATAATCGCATTGCTCCATGAACACTTTCATCACAATGCTCCTTGACCACTGTCACCCTAATTCCCCATGACGTCTCGCCTCACTGTCTTCCAAGGCCACTCTCATCAAAATGCTCCATGATCTGTGTCAGCACAATATTGCATGACACTTGTCATCACAATGCTCCATGATGCCTGTCATCACAATGCTCCATGAATTTGTTATCACAATGCTCCAGGACCAGTTTCATCACAATACTCCATCCCCCTTTTCATCACAGTGCACAATGAAACCTTTCATTACAATGCTCCATGACACTTGTCATCACAATGCTCAGCGGCCTCTATCGTCACAATGCTCCCAGGCACTTTTCATCACGATGTTCCATGAAAACTTACATCACTTTGCTCCACGACCATTGTCATCACAATAGTCCATACCCTTGTCAACACAATGCTGCATAATCCCTGTCATCACAATTCTCCTTGACTGCTGTCATCACGATAATCCAGGACAATTTTCATAACAATGATTCATTCCCCCAGTCATCTCAGTGCTCCATGATACCTTTCATCACAATTCCTAGATGATCAATGTCATCACAAGGCCCCATGACACCTGTCATCACAATGCGCTATGACCCTTGTCATCACAATACTCGATGAACCGTGTCATCACAGTGTTCCAGGGCCCATGTCATCACAATGATCCATGACGACTTTCATCACAATGCTCCAATACACCTGTCATCACAATGCTCCATGGCCCCTGTTATCATATTGCTCCATGATCACTTTCATCACAATGATCCATGACCAATGTCATCACCATTCCTAATGACGCCTGTCATCTCAATGCTCCATGGCACCTTCATCACAATGCTCCATGAACCCGTTCATCACAATGTTCCCTGTCCTTTTCATCACAATGTTCCATGGGCCCTGTCATCACAATGCTCCATGCGCTTGTCATCAAAATGCTCCAGAACTCTTGTCATCATAAGGCTCCATGCCAGTGTCATCAAAATGCCCCATGACACTTGTCATCACAATGCTCCACGTCATTTGTCATCACAATGCTCCATGACCCTTGTCATAACAATGGTCCATGGCCTTGTCATCACAATGTTCCATGGCCTCTGACATCACTATGCTCTATGGTTTTTCTCATCACAATGCTCTTTGACCCCTGTCATCACAATGCTTGATGACCATTGTCATCACAATGCTCCAAGAACCCTGTCATCACAATGCTCCATGCCGTTGACATCACAATGCTCCATGGCCCTTGTAATTAGAATGCTCCATGCCCTTGTCATCACAATGCTCCAGAACACTTGTGATCATAATACGCCTTTCCTGTGTCATCCCATTGCTCAATGACCCTTGTCATCAAAATGTTCCTTGTCCTTTGTCATCACAGTGCTCCATGATACCTTTAATCAAAATTCTACATGACAACTGTCATCACAATGCAAGATGACCAATGTCATCACAAGGCCCCATGACACGTGTCATCACAATTCGCATTGGCCCTGGACATCTCAATGCTGTATGAACCGTGTCATCACTAGGTTCCAGGACACTTGTCATCACAATGCTCCATGAACTCTGTTATCTCAATGTTCCATGGCCTTTGTATTCACAATGCTCCATTGTCCTGATAATCGCATTGCTCCATGAACACTTTCATCACAATGCTCCTTGACCACTGTCACCCTAATTCCCCATGACGTCTCGCCTCACTGTCTTCCAAGGCCACTCTCATCAAAATGCTCCATGATCTGTGTCAGCACAATATTGCATGACACTTGTCATCACAATGCTCCATGATGCCTGTCATCACAATGCTCCGTGAATTTGTTATCACAATGCTCCAGGACCAGTTTCATCACAATACTCCATCCCCCTTTTCATCACAGTGCACAATGAAACCTTTCATTACAATGCTCCATGACACTTGTCACCACAATGCTCAGCGGCCTCTATCGTCACAATGCTCCCAGGCACTTTTCATCACGATGTTCCATGAAAACTTACATCACTTTGCTCCACGACCATTGTCATCACAATAGTCCATACCCTTGTCAACACAATGCTGCATAATCCCTGTCATCACAATTCTCCTTGACTGCTGTCATCACGATAATCCAGGACAATTTTCATAACAATGATTCATTCCCCCAGTCATCTCAGTGCTCCATGATACCTTTCATCACAATTCCTAGATGATCAATGTCATCACAAGGCCCCATGACACCTGTCATCACAATGCGCTATGACCCTTGTCATCACAATACTCGATGAACCGTGTCATCACAGTGTTCCAGGGCCCATGTCATCACAATGATCCATGACGACTTTCATCACAATGCTCCAATACACCTGTCATCACAATGCTCCATGGCCCCTGTTATCATATTGCTCCATGATCACTTTCATCACAATGATCCATGACCAATGTCATCACCATTCCTAATGACGCCTGTCATCTCAATGCTCCATGGCACCTTCATCACAATGCTCCATGAACCCGTTCATCACAATGTTCCCTGTCCTTTTCATCACAATGTTCCATGGGCCCTGTCATCACAATGCTCCATGCGCTGGTCATCAAAATGCTCCAGAACTCTTGTCATCATAATGCTCCATGCCAGTGTCATCAAAATGCCCCATGACACTTGTCATCACAATGCTCCACGTCATTTGTCATCACAATGCTCCATGACCCTTGTCATAACAGTGGTCCATGGCCTTGTCATCACAATGTTCCATGGCCTCTGACATCACTATGCTCTATGGTTTTTCTCATCACAATGCTCTTTGACCCCTGTCATCACAATGCTTGATGACCATTGTCATCACAATGCTCCAAGAACCCTGTCATCACAATGCTCCATGCCGTTGACATCACAATGCTCCATGGCCCTTGTAATTAGAATGCTCCATGCCCTTGTCATCACAATGCTCCAGAACACTTGTGATCATAATACGCCTTTCCTGTGTCATCCCATTGCTCAATGACCCTTGTCATCAAAATGTTCCTTGTCCTTTGTCATCACAGTGCTCCATGATACCTTTAATCAAAATTCTACATGACAACTGTCATCACAATGCAAGATGACCAATGTCATCACAAGGCCCCATGACACGTGTCATCACAATTCGCCTTGGCCCTGGACATCTCAATGCTGTATGAACCGTGTCATCACTAGGTTCCAGGACACTTGTCATCACAATGCTCCATGAACTCTGTTATCTCAATGTTCCATGGCCTTTGTATTCACAATGCTCCATTGTCCTGATAATCGCATTGCTCCATGAACACTTTCATCACAATGCTCCTTGACCACTGTCACCCTAATTCCCCATGACGTCTCGCCTCACTGTCTTCCAAGGCCACTCTCATCAAAATGCTCCATGATCTGTGTCAGCACAATATTGCATGACACTTGTCATCACAATGCTCCATGATGCCTGTCATCACAATGCTCCGTGAATTTGTTATCACAATGCTCCAGGACCAGTTTCATCACAATACTCCATCCCCCTTTTCATCACAGTGCACAATGAAACCTTTCATTACAATGCTCCATGACACTTGTCACCACAATGCTCAGCGGCCTCTATCGTCACAATGCTCCCAGGCACTTTTCATCACGATGTTCCATGAAAACTTACATCACTTTGCTCCACAACCATTGTCATCACAATAGTCCATACCCTTGTCAACACAATGCTGCATAATCCCTGTCATCACAATTCTCCTTGACTGCTGTCATCACGATAATCCAGGACAATTTTCATAACAATGATTCATTCCCCCAGTCATCTCAGTGCTCCATGATACCTTTCATCACAATTCCTAGATGATCAATGTCATCACAAGGCCCCATGACACCTGTCATCACAATGCGCTATGACCCTTGTCATCACAATACTCGATGAACCGTGTCATCACAGTGTTCCAGGGCCCATGTCATCACAATGATCCATGACGACTTTCATCACAATGCTCCAATACACCTGTCATCACAATGCTCCATGGCCCCTGTTATCATATTGCTCCATGATCACTTTCATCACAATGATCCATGACCAATGTCATCACCATTCCTAATGACGCCTGTCATCTCAATGCTCCATGGCACCTTCATCACAATGCTCCATGAACCCGTTCATCACAATGTTCCCTGTCCTTTTCATCACAATGTTCCATGGGCCCTGTCATCACAATGCTCCATGCGCTGGTCATCAAAATGCTCCAGAACTCTTGTCATCATAATGCTCCATGCCAGTGTCATCAAAATGCCCCATGACACTTGTCATCACAATGCTCCACGTCATTTGTCATCACAATGCTCCATGACCCTTGTCATAACAATGGTCCATGGCCTTGTCATCACAATGTTCCATGGCCTCTGACATCACTATGCTCTATGGTTTTTCTCATCACAATGCTCTTTGACCCCTGTCATCACAATGCTTGATGACCATTGTCATCACAATGCTCCAAGAACCCTGTCATCACCATGCTCCATGCCGTTGACATCACAATGCTCCATGGCCCTTGTAATTAGAATGCTCCATGCCCTTGTCATCACAATGCTCCAGAACACTTGTGATCATAATACGCCTTTCCTGTGTCATCCCATTGCTCAATGACCCTTGTCATCAAAATGTTCCTTGTCCTTTGTCATCACAGTGCTCCATGATACCTTTAATCAAAATTCTACATGACAACTGTCATCACAATGCAAGATGACCAATGTCATCACAAGGCCCCATGACACGTGTCATCACAATTCGCCTTGGCCCTGGACATCTCAATGCTGTATGAACCGTGTCATCACTAGGTTCCAGGACACTTGTCATCACAATGCTCCATGAACTCTGTTATCTCAATGTTCCATGGCCTTTGTATTCACAATGCTCCATTGTCCTGATAATCGCATTGCTCCATGAACACTTTCATCACAATGCTCCTTGACCACTGTCACCCTAATTCCCCATGACGTCTCGCCTCACTGTCTTCCAAGGCCACTCTCATCAAAATGCTCCATGATCTGTGTCAGCACAATATTGCATGACACTTGTCATCACAATGCTCCATGATGCCTGTCATCACAATGCTCCATGAATTTGTTATCACAATGCTCCAGGACCAGTTTCATCACAATACTCCATCCCCCTTTTCATCACAGTGCACAATGAAACCTTTCATTACAATGCTCCATGACACTTGTCACCACAATGCTCAGCGGCCTCTATCGTCACAATGCTCCCAGGCACTTTTCATCACGATGTTCCATGAAAACTTACATCACTTTGCTCCACGACCATTGTCATCACAATAGTCCATACCCTTGTCAACACAATGCTGCATAATCCCTGTCATCACAATTCTCCTTGACTGCTGTCATCACGATAATCCAGGACAATTTTCATAACAATGATTCATTCCCCCAGTCATCTCAGTGCTCCATGATACCTTTCATCACAATTCCTAGATGATCAATGTCATCACAAGGCCCCATGACACCTGTCATCACAATGCGCTATGACCCTTGTCATCACAATACTCGATGAACCGTGTCATCACAGTGTTCCAGGGCCCATGTCATCACAATGATCCATGACGACTTTCATCACAATGCTCCAATACACCTGTCATCACAATGCTCCATGGCCCCTGTTATCATATTGCTCCATGATCACTTTCATCACAATGATCCATGACCAATGTCATCACCATTCCTAATGACGCCTGTCATCTCAATGCTCCATGGCACCTTCATCACAATGCTCCATGAACCCGTTCATCACAATGTTCCCTGTCCTTTTCATCACAATGTTCCATGGGCCCTGTCATCACAATGCTCCATGCGCTGGTCATCAAAATGCTCCAGAACTCTTGTCATCATAATGCTCCATGCCAGTGTCATCAAAATGCCCCATGACACTTGTCATCACAATGCTCCACGTCATTTGTCATCACAATGCTCCATGACCCTTGTCATAACAATGGTCCATGGCCTTGTCATCACAATGTTCCATGGCCTCTGACATCACTATGCTCTATGGTTTTTCTCATCACAATGCTCTTTGACCCCTGTCATCACAATGCTTGATGACCATTGTCATCACAATGCTCCAAGAACCCTGTCATCACCATGCTCCATGCCGTTGACATCACAATGCTCCATGGCCCTTGTAATTAGAATGCTCCATGCCCTTGTCATCACAATGCTCCAGAACACTTGTGATCATAATACGCCTTTCCTGTGTCATCCCATTGCTCAATGACCCTTGTCATCAAAATGTTCCTTGTCCTTTGTCATCACAGTGCTCCATGATACCTTTAATCAAAATTCTACATGACAACTGTCATCACAATGCAAGATGACCAATGTCATCACAAGGCCCCATGACACGTGTCATCACAATTCGCCTTGGCCCTGGACATCTCAATGCTGTATGAACCGTGTCATCACTAGGTTCCAGGACACTTGTCATCACAATGCTCCATGAACTCTGTTATCTCAATGTTCCATGGCCTTTGTATTCACAATGCTCCATTGTCCTGATAATCGCATTGCTCCATGAACACTTTCATCACAATGCTCCTTGACCACTGTCACCCTAATTCCCCATGACGTCTCGCCTCACTGTCTTCCAAGGCCACTCTCATCAAAATGCTCCATGATCTGTGTCAGCACAATATTGCATGACACTTGTCATCACAATGCTCCATGATGCCTGTCATCACAATGCTCCATGAATTTGTTATCACAATGCTCCAGGACCAGTTTCATCACAATACTCCATCCCCCTTTTCATCACAGTGCACAATGAAACCTTTCATTACAATGCTCCATGACACTTGTCACCACAATGCTCAGCGGCCTCTATCGTCACAATGCTCCCAGGCACTTTTCATCACGATGTTCCATGAAAACTTACATCACTTTGCTCCACGACCATTGTCATCACAATAGTCCATACCCTTGTCAACACAATGCTGCATAATCCCTGTCATCACAATTCTCCTTGACTGCTGTCATCACGATAATCCAGGACAATTTTCATAACAATGATTCATTCCCCCAGTCATCTCAGTGCTCCATGATACCTTTCATCACAATTCCTAGATGATCAATGTCATCACAAGGCCCCATGACACCTGTCATCACAATGCGCTATGACCCTTGTCATCACAATACTCGATGAACCGTGTCATCACAGTGTTCCAGGGCCCATGTCATCACAATGATCCATGACGACTTTCATCACAATGCTCCAATACACCTGTCATCACAATGCTCCATGGCCCCTGTTATCATATTGCTCCATGATCACTTTCATCACAATGATCCATGACCAATGTCATCACCATTCCTAATGACGCCTGTCATCTCAATGCTCCATGGCACCTTCATCACAATGCTCCATGAACCCGTTCATCACAATGTTCCCTGTCCTTTTCATCACAATGTTCCATGGGCCCTGTCATCACAATGCTCCATGCGCTGGTCATCAAAATGCTCCAGAACTATTGTCATCATAATGCTCCATGCCAGTGTCATCAAAATGCCCCATGACACTTGTCATCACAATGCTCCACGTCATTTGTCATCACAATGCTCCATGACCCTTGTCATAACAATGGTCCATGGCCTTGTCATCACAATGTTCCATGGCCTCTGACATCACTATGCTCTATGGTTTTTCTCATCACAATGCTCTTTGACCCCTGTCATCACAATGCTTGATGACCATTGTCATCACAATGCTCCAAGAACCCTGTCATCACCATGCTCCATGCCGTTGACATCACAATGCTCCATGGCCCTTGTAATTAGAATGCTCCATGCCCTTGTCATCACAATGCTCCAGAACACTTGTGATCATAATACGCCTTTCCTGTGTCATCCCATTGCTCAATGACCCTTGTCATCAAAATGTTCCTTGTCCTTTGTCATCACAGTGCTCCATGATACCTTTAATCAAAATTCTACATGACAACTGTCATCACAATGCAAGATGACCAATGTCATCACAAGGCCCCATGACACGTGTCATCACAATTCGCCTTGGCCCTGGACATCTCAATGCTGTATGAACCGTGTCATCACTAGGTTCCAGGACACTTGTCATCACAATGCTCCATGAACTCTGTTATCTCAATGTTCCATGGCCTTTGTATTCACAATGCTCCATTGTCCTGATAATCGCATTGCTCCATGAACACTTTCATCACAATGCTCCTTGACCACTGTCACCCTAATTCCCCATGACGTCTCGCCTCACTGTCTTCCAAGGCCACTCTCATCAAAATGCTCCATGATCTGTGTCAGCACAATATTGCATGACACTTGTCATCACAATGCTCCATGATGCCTGTCATCACAATGCTCCGTGAATTTGTTATCACAATGCTCCAGGACCAGTTTCATCACAATACTCCATCCCCCTTTTCATCACAGTGCACAATGAAACCTTTCATTACAATGCTCCATGACACTTGTCACCACAATGCTCAGCGGCCTCTATCGTCACAATGCTCCCAGGCACTTTTCATCACGATGTTCCATGAAAACTTACATCACTTTGCTCCACGACCATTGTCATCACAATAGTCCATACCCTTGTCAACACAATGCTGCATAATCCCTGTCATCACAATTCTCCTTGACTGCTGTCATCACGATAATCCAGGACAATTTTCATAACAATGATTCATTCCCCCAGTCATCTCAGTGCTCCATGATACCTTTCATCACAATTCCTAGATGATCAATGTCATCACAAGGCCCCATGACACCTGTCATCACAATGCGCTATGACCCTTGTCATCACAATACTCGATGAACCGTGTCATCACAGTGTTCCAGGGCCCATGTCATCACAATGATCCATGACGACTTTCATCACAATGCTCCAATACACCTGTCATCACAATGCTCCATGGCCCCTGTTATCATATTGCTCCATGATCACTTTCATCACAATGATCCATGACCAATGTCATCACCATTCCTAATGACGCCTGTCATCTCAATGCTCCATGGCACCTTCATCACAATGCTCCATGAACCCGTTCATCACAATGTTCCCTGTCCTTTTCATCACAATGTTCCATGGGCCCTGTCATCACAATGCTCCATGCGCTGGTCATCAAAATGCTCCAGAACTCTTGTCATCATAATGCTCCATGCCAGTGTCATCAAAATGCCCCATGACACTTGTCATCACAATGCTCCACGTCATTTGTCATCACAATGCTCCATGACCCTTGTCATAACAATGGTCCATGGCCTTGTCATCACAATGTTCCATGGCCTCTGACATCACTATGCTCTATGGTTTTTCTCATCACAATGCTCTTTGACCCCTGTCATCACAATGCTTGATGACCATTGTCATCACAATGCTCCAAGAACCCTGTCATCACCATGCTCCATGCCGTTGACATCACAATGCTCCATGGCCCTTGTAATTAGAATGCTCCATGCCCTTGTCATCACAATGCTCCAGAACACTTGTGATCATAATACGCCTTTCCTGTGTCATCCCATTGCTCAATGACCCTTGTCATCAAAATGTTCCTTGTCCTTTGTCATCACAGTGCTCCATGATACCTTTAATCAAAATTCTACATGACAACTGTCATCACAATGCAAGATGACCAATGTCATCACAAGGCCCCATGACACGTGTCATCACAATTCGCCTTGGCCCTGGACATCTCAATGCTGTATGAACCGTGTCATCACTAGGTTCCAGGACACTTGTCATCACAATGCTCCATGAACTCTGTTATCTCAATGTTCCATGGCCTTTGTATTCACAATGCTCCATTGTCCTGATAATCGCATTGCTCCATGAACACTTTCATCACAATGCTCCTTGACCACTGTCACCCTAATTCCCCATGACGTCTCGCCTCACTGTCTTCCAAGGCCACTCTCATCAAAATGCTCCATGATCTGTGTCAGCACAATATTGCATGACACTTGTCATCACAATGCTCCATGATGCCTGTCATCACAATGCTCCGTGAATTTGTTATCACAATGCTCCAGGACCAGTTTCATCACAATACTCCATCCCCCTTTTCATCACAGTGCACAATGAAACCTTTCATTACAATGCTCCATGACACTTGTCACCACAATGCTCAGCGGCCTCTATCGTCACAATGCTCCCAGGCACTTTTCATCACGATGTTCCATGAAAACTTACATCACTTTGCTCCACGACCATTGTCATCACAATAGTCCATACCCTTGTCAACACAATGCTGCATAATCCCTGTCATCACAATTCTCCTTGACTGCTGTCATCACGATAATCCAGGACAATTTTCATAACAATGATTCATTCCCCCAGTCATCTCAGTGCTCCATGATACCTTTCATCACAATTCCTAGATGATCAATGTCATCACAAGGCCCCATGACACCTGTCATCACAATGCGCTATGACCCTTGTCATCACAATACTCGATGAACCGTGTCATCACAGTGTTCCAGGGCCCATGTCATCACAATGATCCATGACGACTTTCATCACAATGCTCCAATACACCTGTCATCACAATGCTCCATGGCCCCTGTTATCATATTGCTCCATGATCACTTTCATCACAATGATCCATGACCAATGTCATCACCATTCCTAATGACGCCTGTCATCTCAATGCTCCATGGCACCTTCATCACAATGCTCCATGAACCCGTTCATCACAATGTTCCCTGTCCTTTTCATCACAATGTTCCATGGGCCCTGTCATCACAATGCTCCATGCGCTGGTCATCAAAATGCTCCAGAACTCTTGTCATCATAATGCTCCATGCCAGTGTCATCAAAATGCCCCATGACACTTGTCATCACAATGCTCCACGTCATTTGTCATCACAATGCTCCATGACCCTTGTCATAACAATGGTCCATGGCCTTGTCATCACAATGTTCCATGGCCTCTGACATCACTATGCTCTATGGTTTTTCTCATCACAATGCTCTTTGACCCCTGTCATCACAATGCTTGATGACCATTGTTATCACAATGCTCCAAGAACCCTGTCATCACCATGCTCCATGCCGTTGACATCACAATGCTCCATGGCCCTTGTAATTAGAATGCTCCATGCCCTTGTCATCACAATGCTCCAGAACACTTGTGATCATAATACGCCTTTCCTGTGTCATCCCATTGCTCAATGACCCTTGTCATCAAAATGTTCCTTGTCCTTTGTCATCACAGTGCTCCATGATACCTTTAATCAAAATTCTACATGACAACTGTCATCACAATGCAAGATGACCAATGTCATCACAAGGCCCCATGACACGTGTCATCACAATTCGCCTTGGCCCTGGACATCTCAATGCTGTATGAACCGTGTCATCACTAGGTTCCAGGACACTTGTCATCACAATGCTCCATGAACTCTGTTATCTCAATGTTCCATGGCCTTTGTATTCACAATGCTCCATTGTCCTGATAATCGCATTGCTCCATGAACACTTTCATCACAATGCTCCTTGACCACTGTCACCCTAATTCCCCATGACGTCTCGCCTCACTGTCTTCCAAGGCCACTCTCATCAAAATGCTCCATGATCTGTGTCAGCACAATATTGCATGACACTTGTCATCACAATGCTCCATGATGCCTGTCATCACAATGCTCCATGAATTTGTTATCACAATGCTCCAGGACCAGTTTCATCACAATACTCCATCCCCCTTTTCATCACAGTGCACAATGAAACCTTTCATTACAATGCTCCATGACACTTGTCACCACAATGCTCAGCGGCCTCTATCGTCACAATGCTCCCAGGCACTTTTCATCACGATGTTCCATGAAAACTTACATCACTTTGCTCCACGACCATTGTCATCACAATAGTCCATACCCTTGTCAACACAATGCTGCATAATCCCTGTCATCACAATTCTCCTTGACTGCTGTCATCACGATAATCCAGGACAATTTTCATAACAATGATTCATTCCCCCAGTCATCTCAGTGCTCCATGATACCTTTCATCACAATTCCTAGATGATCAATGTCATCACAAGGCCCCATGACACCTGTCATCACAATGCGCTATGACCCTTGTCATCACAATACTCGATGAACCGTGTCATCACAGTGTTCCAGGGCCCATGTCATCACAATGATCCATGACGACTTTCATCACAATGCTCCAATACACCTGTCATCACAATGCTCCATGGCCCCTGTTATCATATTGCTCCATGATCACTTTCATCACAATGATCCATGACCAATGTCATCACCATTCCTAATGACGCCTGTCATCTCAATGCTCCATGGCACCTTCATCACAATGCTCCATGAACCCGTTCATCACAATGTTCCCTGTCCTTTTCATCACAATGTTCCATGGGCCCTGTCATCACAATGCTCCATGCGCTGGTCATCAAAATGCTCCAGAACTCTTGTCATCATAATGCTCCATGCCAGTGTCATCAAAATGCCCCATGACACTTGTCATCACAATGCTCCACGTCATTTGTCATCACAATGCTCCATGACCCTTGTCATAACAATGGTCCATGGCCTTGTCATCACAATGTTCCATGGCCTCTGACATCACTATGCTCTATGGTTTTTCTCATCACAATGCTCTTTGACCCCTGTCATCACAATGCTTGATGACCATTGTCATCACAATGCTCCAAGAACCCTGTCATCACCATGCTCCATGCCGTTGACATCACAATGCTCCATGGCCCTTGTAATTAGAATGCTCCATGCCCTTGTCATCACAATGCTCCAGAACACTTGTGATCATAATACGCCTTTCCTGTGTCATCCCATTGCTCAATGACCCTTGTCATCAAAATGTTCCTTGTCCTTTGTCATCACAGTGCTCCATGATACCTTTAATCAAAATTCTACATGACAACTGTCATCACAATGCAAGATGACCAATGTCATCACAAGGCCCCATGACACGTGTCATCACAATTCGCCTTGGCCCTGGACATCTCAATGCTGTATGAACCGTGTCATCACTAGGTTCCAGGACACTTGTCATCACAATGCTCCATGAACTCTGTTATCTCAATGTTCCATGGCCTTTGTATTCACAATGCTCCATTGTCCTGATAATCGCATTGCTCCATGAACACTTTCATCACAATGCTCCTTGACCACTGTCACCCTAATTCCCCATGACGTCTCGCCTCACTGTCTTCCAAGGCCACTCTCATCAAAATGCTCCATGATCTGTGTCAGCACAATATTGCATGACACTTGTCATCACAATGCTCCATGATGCCTGTCATCACAATGCTCCATGAATTTGTTATCACAATGCTCCAGGACCAGTTTCATCACAATACTCCATCCCCCTTTTCATCACAGTGCACAATGAAACCTTTCATTACAATGCTCCATGACACTTGTCATCACAATGCTCAGCGTCCTTTCTCGTCACAATGCTCCCAGGCACTTTTCATCACGATGTTCCATGAAAACTTACATCACTTTGCTCCACGACCATTGTCATCACAATAGTCCATACCCTTGTCAACACAATGCTGCATAATCCCTGTCATCACAATTCTCCTTGACTGCTGTCATCACGATAATCCAGGACAATTTTCATAACAATGATTCATTCCCCCAGTCATCTCAGTGCTCCATGATACCTTTCATCACAATTCCTAGATGATCAATGTCATCACAAGGCCCCATGACACCTGTCATCACAATGCGCTATGACCCTTGTCATCACAATACTCGATGAACCGTGTCATCACAGTGTTCCAGGGCCCATGTCATCACAATGATCCATGACGACTTTCATCACAATGCTCCAATACACCTGTCATCACAATGCTCCATGGCCCCTGTTATCATATTGCTCCATGATCACTTTCATCACAATGATCCATGACCAATGTCATCACCATTCCTAATGACGCCTGTCATCTCAATGCTCCATGGCACCTTCATCACAATGCTCCATGAACCCGTTCATCACAATGTTCCCTGTCCTTTTCATCACAATGTTCCATGGGCCCTGTCATCACAATGCTCCATGCGCTGGTCATCAAAATGCTCCAGAACTCTTGTCATCATAATGCTCCATGCCAGTGTCATCAAAATGCCCCATGACACTTGTCATCACAATGCTCCACGTCATTTGTCATCACAATGCTCCATGACCCTTGTCATAACAATGGTCCATGGCCTTGTCATCACAATGTTCCATGGCCTCTGACATCACTATGCTCTATGGTTTTTCTCATCACAATGCTCTTTGACCCCTGTCATCACAATGCTTGATGACCATTGTCATCACAATGCTCCCAGAACCCTGTCATCACCATGCTCCATGCCGTTGACATCACAATGCTCCATGGCCCTTGTAATTAGAATGCTCCATGCCCTTGTCATCACAATGCTCCAGAACACTTGTGATCATAATACGCCTTTCCTGTGTCATCCCATTGCTCAATGACCCTTGTCATCAAAATGTTCCTTGTCCTTTGTCATCACAGTGCTCCATGATACCTTTAATCAAAATTCTACATGACAACTGTCATCACAATGCAAGATGACCAATGTCATCACAAGGCCCCATGACACGTGTCATCACAATTCGCCTTGGCCCTGGACATCTCAATGCTGTATGAACCGTGTCATCACTAGGTTCCAGGACACTTGTCATCACAATGCTCCATGAACTCTGTTATCTCAATGTTCCATGGCCTTTGTATTCACAATGCTCCATTGTCCTGATAATCGCATTGCTCCATGAACACTTTCATCACAATGCTCCTTGACCACTGTCACCCTAATTCCCCATGACGTCTCGCCTCACTGTCTTCCAAGGCCACTCTCATCAAAATGCTCCATGATCTGTGTCAGCACAATATTGCATGACACTTGTCATCACAATGCTCCATGATGCCTGTCATCACAATGCTCCATGAATTTGTTATCACAATGCTCCAGGACCAGTTTCATCACAATACTCCATCCCCCTTTTCATCACAGTGCACAATGAAACCTTTCATTACAATGCTCCATGACACTTGTCACCACAATGCTCAGCGGCCTCTATCGTCACAATGCTCCCAGGCACTTTTCATCACGATGTTCCATGAAAACTTACATCACTTTGCTCCACGACCATTGTCATCACAATAGTCCATACCCTTGTCAACACAATGCTGCATAATCCCTGTCATCACAATTCTCCTTGACTGCTGTCATCACGATAATCCAGGACAATTTTCATAACAATGATTCATTCCCCCAGTCATCTCAGTGCTCCATGATACCTTTCATCACAATTCCTAGATGATCAATGTCATCACAAGGCCCCATGACACCTGTCATCACAATGCGCTATGACCCTTGTCATCACAATACTCGATGAACCGTGTCATCACAGTGTTCCAGGGCCCATGTCATCACAATGATCCATGACGACTTTCATCACAATGCTCCAATACACCTGTCATCACAATGCTCCATGGCCCCTGTTATCATATTGCTCCATGATCACTTTCATCACAATGATCCATGACCAATGTCATCACCATTCCTAATGACGCCTGTCATCTCAATGCTCCATGGCACCTTCATCACAATGCTCCATGAACCCGTTCATCACAATGTTCCCTGTCCTTTTCATCACAATGTTCCATGGGCCCTGTCATCACAATGCTCCATGCGCTGGTCATCAAAATGCTCCAGAACTCTTGTCATCATAATGCTCCATGCCAGTGTCATCAAAATGCCCCATGACACTTGTCATCACAATGCTCCACGTCATTTGTCATCACAATGCTCCATGACCCTTGTCATAACAATGGTCCATGGCCTTGTCATCACAATGTTCCATGGCCTCTGACATCACTATGCTCTATGGTTTTTCTCATCACAATGCTCTTTGACCCCTGTCATCACAATGCTTGATGACCATTGTCATCACAATGCTCCAAGAACCCTGTCATCACAATGCTCCATGCCGTTGACATCACAATGCTCCATGGCCCTTGTAATTAGAATGCTCCATGCCCTTGTCATCACAATGCTCCAGAACACTTGTGATCATAATACGCCTTTCCTGTGTCATCCCATTGCTCAATGACCCTTGTCATCAAAATGTTCCTTGTCCTTTGTCATCACAGTGCTCCATGATACCTTTAATCAAAATTCTACATGACAACTGTCATCACAATGCAAGATGACCAATGTCATCACAAGGCCCCATGACACGTGTCATCACAATTCGCCTTGGCCCTGGACATCTCAATGCTGTATGAACCGTGTCATCACTAGGTTCCAGGACACTTGTCATCACAATGCTCCATGAACTCTGTTATCTCAATGTTCCATGGCCTTTGTATTCACAATGCTCCATTGTCCTGATAATCGCATTGCTCCATGAACACTTTCATCACAATGCTCCTTGACCACTGTCACCCTAATTCCCCATGACGTCTCGCCTCACTGTCTTCCAAGGCCACTCTCATCAAAATGCTCCATGATCTGTGTCAGCACAATATTGCATGACACTTGTCATCACAATGCTCCATGATGCCTGTCATCACAATGCTCCATGAATTTGTTATCACAATGCTCCAGGACCAGTTTCATCACAATACTCCATCCCCCTTTTCATCACAGTGCACAATGAAACCTTTCATTACAATGCTCCATGACACTTGTCACCACAATGCTCAGCGGCCTCTATCGTCACAATGCTCCCAGGCACTTTTCATCACGATGTTCCATGAAAACTTACATCACTTTGCTCCACGACCATTGTCATCACAATAGTCCATACCCTTGTCAACACAATGCTGCATAATCCCTGTCATCACAATTCTCCTTGACTGCTGTCATCACGATAATCCAGGACAATTTTCATAACAATGATTCATTCCCCCAGTCATCTCAGTGCTCCATGATACCTTTCATCACAATTCCTAGATGATCAATGTCATCACAAGGCCCCATGACACCTGTCATCACAATGCGCTATGACCCTTGTCATCACAATACTCGATGAACCGTGTCATCACAGTGTTCCAGGGCCCATGTCATCACAATGATCCATGACGACTTTCATCACAATGCTCCAATACACCTGTCATCACAATGCTCCATGGCCCCTGTTATCATATTGCTCCATGATCACTTTCATCACAATGATCCATGACCAATGTCATCACCATTCCTAATGACGCCTGTCATCTCAATGCTCCATGGCACCTTCATCACAATGCTCCATGAACCCGTTCATCACAATGTTCCCTGTCCTTTTCATCACAATGTTCCATGGGCCCTGTCATCACAATGCTCCATGCGCTGGTCATCAAAATGCTCCAGAACTCTTGTCATCATAATGCTCCATGCCAGTGTCATCAAAATGCCCCATGACACTTGTCATCACAATGCTCCACGTCATTTGTCATCACAATGCTCCATGACCCTTGTCATAACAATGGTCCATGGCCTTGTCATCACAATGTTCCATGGCCTCTGACATCACTATGCTCTATGGTTTTTCTCATCACAATGCTCTTTGACCCCTGTCATCACAATGCTTGATGACCATTGTCATCACAATGCTCCCAGAACCCTGTCATCACAATGCTCCATGCCGTTGACATCACAATGCTCCATGGCCCTTGTAATTAGAATGCTCCATGCCCTTGTCATCACAATGCTCCAGAACACTTGTGATCATAATACGCCTTTCCTGTGTCATCCCATTGCTCAATGACCCTTGTCATCAAAATGTTCCTTGTCCTTTGTCATCACAGTGCTCCATGATACCTTTAATCAAAATTCTACATGACAACTGTCATCACAATGCAAGATGACCAATGTCATCACAAGGCCCCATGACACGTGTCATCACAATTCGCCTTGGCCCTGGACATCTCAATGCTGTATGAACCGTGTCATCACTAGGTTCCAGGACACTTGTCATCACAATGCTCCATGAACTCTGTTATCTCAATGTTCCATGGCCTTTGTATTCACAATGCTCCATTGTCCTGATAATCGCATTGCTCCATGAACACTTTCATCACAATGCTCCTTGACCACTGTCACCCTAATTCCCCATGACGTCTCGCCTCACTGTCTTCCAAGGCCACTCTCATCAAAATGCTCCATGATCTGTGTCAGCACAATATTGCATGACACTTGTCATCACAATGCTCCATGATGCCTGTCATCACAATGCTCCATGAATTTGTTATCACAATGCTCCAGGACCAGTTTCATCACAATACTCCATCCCCCTTTTCATCACAGTGCACAATGAAACCTTTCATTACAATGCTCCATGACACTTGTCACCACAATGCTCAGCGGCCTCTATCGTCACAATGCTCCCAGGCACTTTTCATCACGATGTTCCATGAAAACTTACATCACTTTGCTCCACGACCATTGTCATCACAATAGTCCATACCCTTGTCAACACAATGCTGCATAATCCCTGTCATCACAATTCTCCTTGACTGCTGTCATCACGATAATCCAGGACAATTTTCATAACAATGATTCATTCCCCCAGTCATCTCAGTGCTCCATGATACCTTTCATCACAATTCCTAGATGATCAATGTCATCACAAGGCCCCATGACACCTGTCATCACAATGCGCTATGACCCTTGTCATCACAATACTCGATGAACCGTGTCATCACAGTGTTCCAGGGCCCATGTCATCACAATGATCCATGACGACTTTCATCACAATGCTCCAATACACCTGTCATCACAATGCTCCATGGCCCCTGTTATCATATTGCTCCATGATCACTTTCATCACAATGATCCATGACCAATGTCATCACCATTCCTAATGACGCCTGTCATCTCAATGCTCCATGGCACCTTCATCACAATGCTCCATGAACCCGTTCATCACAATGTTCCCTGTCCTTTTCATCACAATGTTCCATGGGCCCTGTCATCACAATGCTCCATGCGCTGGTCATCAAAATGCTCCAGAACTCTTGTCATCATAAGGCTCCATGCCAGTGTCATCAAAATGCCCCATGACACTTGTCATCACAATGCTCCACGTCATTTGTCATCACAATGCTCCATGACCCTTGTCATAACAATGGTCCATGGCCTTGTCATCACAATGTTCCATGGCCTCTGACATCACTATGCTCTATGGTTTTTCTCATCACAATGCTCTTTGACCCCTGTCATCACAATGCTTGATGACCATTGTCATCACAATGCTCCCAGAACCCTGTCATCACAATGCTCCATGCCGTTGACATCACAATGCTCCATGGCCCTTGTAATTAGAATGCTCCATGCCCTTGTCATCACAATGCTCCAGAACACTTGTGATCATAATACGCCTTTCCTGTGTCATCCCATTGCTCAATGACCCTTGTCATCAAAATGTTCCTTGTCCTTTGTCATCACAGTGCTCCATGATACCTTTAATCAAAATTCTACATGACAACTCTCATCACAATGCAAGATGACCAATGTCATCACAAGGCCCCATGACACGTGTCATCACAATTCGCCTTGGCCCTGGACATCTCAATGCTGTATGAACCGTGTCATCACTAGGTTCCAGGACACTTGTCATCACAATGCTCCATGAACTCTGTTATCTCAATGTTCCATGGCCTTTGTATTCACAATGCTCCATTGTCCTGATAATCGCATTGCTCCATGAACACTTTCATCACAATGCTCCTTGACCACTGTCACCCTAATTCCCCATGACGTCTCGCCTCACTGTCTTCCAAGGCCACTCTCATCAAAATGCTCCATGATCTGTGTCAGCACAATATTGCATGACACTTGTCATCACAATGCTCCATGATGCCTGTCATCACAATGCTCCATGAATTTGTTATCACAATGCTCCAGGACCAGTTTCATCACAATACTCCATCCCCCTTTTCATCACAGTGCGCAATGAAACCTTTCATTACAATGCTCCATGACACTTGTCACCACAATGCTCAGCGGCCTCTATCGTCACAATGCTCCCAGGCACTTTTCATCACGATGTTCCATGAAAACTTACATCACTTTGCTCCACGACCATTGTCATCACAATAGTCCATACCCTTGTCAACACAATGCTGCATAATCCCTGTCATCACAATTCTCCTTGACTGCTGTCATCACGATAATCCAGGACAATTTTCATAACAATGATTCATTCCCCCAGTCATCTCAGTGCTCCATGATACCTTTCA
This sequence comes from Balaenoptera physalus, assembly GCF_965194825.1. Lineage (NCBI taxonomy): Eukaryota > Metazoa > Chordata > Mammalia > Artiodactyla > Balaenopteridae > Balaenoptera > Balaenoptera physalus. The sequence continues at coordinate 73,349 of NW_028125026.1, forward strand.
TCACAATTCCTAGATGATCAATGTCATCACAAGGCCCCATGACACCTGTCATCACAATGCGCTATGACCCTTGTCATCACAATACTCGATGAACCGTGTCATCACAGTGTTCCAGGGCCCATGTCATCACAATGATCCATGACGACTTTCATCACAATGCTCCAATACACCTGTCATCACAATGCTCCATGGCCCCTGTTATCATATTGCTCCATGACCACTTTCATCACAATGATCCATGACCAATGTCATCACCATTCCTAATGACGCCTGTCATCTCAATGCTCCATGGCACCTTCATCACAATGCTCCATGAACCCGTTCATCACAATGTTCCCTGTCCTTTTCATCACAATGTTCCATGGGCCCTGTCATCACAATGCTCCATGCGCTGGTCATCAAAATGCTCCAGAACTCTTGTCATCATAATGCTCCATGCCAGTGTCATCAAAATGCCCCATGACACTTGTCATCACAATGCTCCACGTCATTTGTCATCACAATGCTCCATGACCCTTGTCATAACAATGGTCCATGGCCTTGTCATCACAATGTTCCATGGCCTCTGACATCACTATGCTCTATGGTTTTTCTCATCACAATGCTCTTTGACCCCTGTCATCACAATGCTTGATGACCATTGTCATCACAATGCTCCCAGAACCCTGTCATCACAATGCTCCATGCCGTTGACATCACAATGCTCCATGGCCCTTGTAATTAGAATGCTCCATGCCCTTGTCATCACAATGCTCCAGAACACTTGTGATCATAATACGCCTTTCCTGTGTCATCCCATTGCTCAATGACCCTTGTCATCAAAATGTTCCTTGTCCTTTGTCATCACAGTGCTCCATGATACCTTTAATCAAAATTCTACATGACAACTGTCATCACAATGCAAGATGACCAATGTCATCACAAGGCCCCATGACACGTGTCATCACAATTCGCCTTGGCCCTGGACATCTCAATGCTGTATGAACCGTGTCATCACTAGGTTCCAGGACACTTGTCATCACAATGCTCCATGAACTCTGTTATCTCAATGTTCCATGGCCTTTGTATTCACAATGCTCCATTGTCCTGATAATCGCATTGCTCCATGAACACTTTCATCACAATGCTCCTTGACCACTGTCACCCTAATTCCCCATGACGTCTCGCCTCACTGTCTTCCAAGGCCACTCTCATCAAAATGCTCCATGATCTGTGTCAGCACAATATTGCATGACACTTGTCATCACAATGCTCCATGATGCCTGTCATCACAATGCTCCATGAATTTGTTATCACAATGCTCCAGGACCAGTTTCATCACAATACTCCATCCCCCTTTTCATCACAGTGAGCAATGAAACCTTTCATTACAATGCTCCATGACACTTGTCACCACAATGCTCAGCGGCCTCTATCGTCACAATGCTCCCAGGCACTTTTCATCACGATGTTCCATGAAAACTTACATCACTTTGCTCCACGACCATTGTCATCACAATAGTCCATACCCTTGTCAACACAATGCTGCATAATCCCTGTCATCACAATTCTCCTTGACTGCTGTCATCACGATAATCCAGGACAATTTTCATAACAATGATTCATTCCCCCAGTCATCTCAGTGCTCCATGATACCTTTCATCACAATTCCTAGATGATCAATGTCATCACAAGGCCCCATGACACCTGTCATCACAATGCGCTATGACCCTTGTCATCACAATACTCGATGAACCGTGTCATCACAGTGTTCCAGGGCCCATGTCATCACAATGATCCATGACGACTTTCATCACAATGCTCCAATACACCTGTCATCACAATGCTCCATGGCCCCTGTTATCATATTGCTCCATGACCACTTTCATCACAATGATCCATGACCAATGTCATCACCATTCCTAATGACGCCTGTCATCTCAATGCTCCATGGCACCTTCATCACAATGCTCCATGAACCCGTTCATCACAATGTTCCCTGTCCTTTTCATCACAATGTTCCATGGGCCCTGTCATCACAATGCTCCATGCGCTGGTCATCAAAATGCTCCAGAACTCTTGTCATCATAATGCTCCATGCCAGTGTCATCAAAATGCCCCATGACACTTGTCATCACAATGCTCCACGTCATTTGTCATCACAATGCTCCATGACCCTTGTCATAACAATGGTCCATGGCCTTGTCATCACAATGTTCCATGGCCTCTGACATCACTATGCTCTATGGTTTTTCTCATCACAATGCTCTTTGACCCCTGTCATCACAATGCTTGATGACCATTGTCATCACAATGCTCCCAGAACCCTGTCATCACAATGCTCCATGCCGTTGACATCACAATGCTCCATGGCCCTTGTAATTAGAATGCTCCATGCCCTTGTCATCACAATGCTCCAGAACACTTGTGATCATAATACGCCTTTCCTGTGTCATCCCATTGCTCAATGACCCTTGTCATCAAAATGTTCCTTGTCCTTTGTCATCACAGTGCTCCATGATACCTTTAATCAAAATTCTACATGACAACTGTCATCACAATGCAAGATGACCAATGTCATCACAAGGCCCCATGACACGTGTCATCACAATTCGCCTTGGCCCTGGACATCTCAATGCTGTATGAACCGTGTCATCACTAGGTTCCAGGACACTTGTCATCACAATGCTCCATGAACTCTGTTATCTCAATGTTCCATGGCCTTTGTATTCACAATGCTCCATTGTCCTGATAATCGCATTGCTCCATGAACACTTTCATCACAATGCTCCTTGACCACTGTCACCCTAATTCCCCATGACGTCTCGCCTCACTGTCTTCCAAGGCCACTCTCATCAAAATGCTCCATGATCTGTGTCAGCACAATATTGCATGACACTTGTCATCACAATGCTCCATGATGCCTGTCATCACAATGCTCCATGAATTTGTTATCACAATGCTCCAGGACCAGTTTCATCACAATACTCCATCCCCCTTTTCATCACAGTGCACAATGAAACCTTTCATTACAATGCTCCATGACACTTGTCACCACAATGCTCAGCGGCCTCTATCGTCACAATGCTCCCAGGCACTTTTCATCACGATGTTCCATGAAAACTTACATCACTTTGCTCCACGACCATTGTCATCACAATAGTCCATACCCTTGTCAACACAATGCTGCATAATCCCTGTCATCACAATTCTCCTTGACTGCTGTCATCACGATAATCCAGGACAATTTTCATAACAATGATTCATTCCCCCAGTCATCTCAGTGCTCCATGATACCTTTCATCACAATTCCTAGATGATCAATGTCATCACAAGGCCCCATGACACCTGTCATCACAATGCGCTATGACCCTTGTCATCACAATACTCGATGAACCGTGTCATCACAGTGTTCCAGGGCCCATGTCATCACAATGATCCATGACGACTTTCATCACAATGCTCCAATACACCTGTCATCACAATGCTCCATGGCCCCTGTTATCATATTGCTCCATGATCACTTTCATCACAATGATCCATGACCAATGTCATCACCATTCCTAATGACGCCTGTCATCTCAATGCTCCATGGCACCTTCATCACAATGCTCCATGAACCCGTTCATCACAATGTTCCCTGTCCTTTTCATCACAATGTTCCATGGGCCCTGTCATCACAATGCTCCATGCGCTGGTCATCAAAATGCTCCAGAACTCTTGTCATCATAATGCTCCATGCCAGTGTCATCAAAATGCCCCATGACACTTGTCATCACAATGCTCCACGTCATTTGTCATCACAATGCTCCATGACCCTTGTCATAACAATGGTCCATGGCCTTGTCATCACAATGTTCCATGGCCTCTGACATCACTATGCTCTATGGTTTTTCTCATCACAATGCTCTTTGACCCCTGTCATCACAATGCTTGATGACCATTGTCATCACAATGCTCCCAGAACCCTGTCATCACAATGCTCCATGCCGTTGACATCACAATGCTCCATGGCCCTTGTAATTAGAATGCTCCATGCCCTTGTCATCACAATGCTCCAGAACACTTGTGATCATAATACGCCTTTCCTGTGTCATCCCATTGCTCAATGACCCTTGTCATCAAAATGTTCCTTGTCCTTTGTCATCACAGTGCTCCATGATACCTTTAATCAAAATTCTACATGACAACTGTCATCACAATGCAAGATGACCAATGTCATCACAAGGCCCCATGACACGTGTCATCACAATTCGCCTTGGCCCTGGACATCTCAATGCTGTATGAACCGTGTCATCACTAGGTTCCAGGACACTTGTCATCACAATGCTCCATGAACTCTGTTATCTCAATGTTCCATGGCCTTTGTATTCACAATGCTCCATTGTCCTGATAATCGCATTGCTCCATGAACACTTTCATCACAATGCTCCTTGACCACTGTCACCCTAATTCCCCATGACGTCTCGCCTCACTGTCTTCCAAGGCCACTCTCATCAAAATGCTCCATGATCTGTGTCAGCACAATATTGCATGACACTTGTCATCACAATGCTCCATGATGCCTGTCATCACAATGCTCCATGAATTTGTTATCACAATGCTCCAGGACCAGTTTCATCACAATACTCCATCCCCCTTTTCATCACAGTGCACAATGAAACCTTTCATTACAATGCTCCATGACACTTGTCACCACAATGCTCAGTGGCCTCTATCGTCACAATGCTCCCAGGCACTTTTCATCACGATGTTCCATGAAAACTTACATCACTTTGCTCCACGACCATTGTCATCACAATAGTCCATACCCTTGTCAACACAATGCTGCATAATCCCTGTCATCACAATTCTCCTTGACTGCTGTCATCACGATAATCCAGGACAATTTTCATAACAATGATTCATTCCCCCAGTCATCTCAGTGCTCCATGATACCTTTCATCACAATTCCTAGATGATCAATGTCATCACAAGGCCCCATGACACCTGTCATCACAATGCGCTATGACCCTTGTCATCACAATACTCGATGAACCGTGTCATCACAGTGTTCCAGGGCCCATGTCATCACAATGATCCATGACGACTTTCATCACAATGCTCCAATACACCTGTCATCACAATGCTCCATGGCCCCTGTTATCATATTGCTCCATGATCACTTTCATCACAATGATCCATGACCAATGTCATCACCATTCCTAATGACGCCTGTCATCTCAATGCTCCATGGCACCTTCATCACAATGCTCCATGAACCCGTTCATCACAATGTTCCCTGTCCTTTTCATCACAATGTTCCATGGGCCCTGTCATCACAATGCTCCATGCGCTGGTCATCAAAATGCTCCAGAACTCTTGTCATCATAATGCTCCATGCCAGTGTCATCAAAATGCCCCATGACACTTGTCATCACAATGCTCCACGTCATTTGTCATCACAATGCTCCATGACCCTTGTCATAACAATGGTCCATGGCCTTGTCATCACAATGTTCCATGGCCTCTGACATCACTATGCTCTATGGTTTTTCTCATCACAATGCTCTTTGACCCCTGTCATCACAATGCTTGATGACCATTGTCATCACAATGCTCCCAGAACCCTGTCATCACAATGCTCCATGCCGTTGACATCACAATGCTCCATGGCCCTTGTAATTAGAATGCTCCATGCCCTTGTCATCACAATGCTCCAGAACACTTGTGATCATAATACGCCTTTCCTGTGTCATCCCATTGCTCAATGACCCTTGTCATCAAAATGTTCCTTGTCCTTTGTCATCACAGTGCTCCATGATACCTTTAATCAAAATTCTACATGACAACTGTCATCACAATGCAAGATGACCAATGTCATCACAAGGCCCCATGACACGTGTCATCACAATTCGCCTTGGCCCTGGACATCTCAATGCTGTATGAACCGTGTCATCACTAGGTTCCAGGACACTTGTCATCACAATGCTCCATGAACTCTGTTATCTCAATGTTCCATGGCCTTTGTATTCACAATGCTCCATTGTCCTGATAATCGCATTGCTCCATGAACACTTTCATCACAATGCTCCTTGACCACTGTCACCCTAATTCCCCATGACGTCTCGCCTCACTGTCTTCCAAGGCCACTCTCATCAAAATGCTCCATGATCTGTGTCAGCACAATATTGCATGACACTTGTCATCACAATGCTCCATGATGCCTGTCATCACAATGCTCCATGAATTTGTTATCACAATGCTCCAGGACCAGTTTCATCACAATACTCCATCCCCCTTTTCATCACAGTGAGCAATGAAACCTTTCATTACAATGCTCCATGACACTTGTCACCACAATGCTCAGCGGCCTCTATCGTCACAATGCTCCCAGGCACTTTTCATCACGATGTTCCATGAAAACTTACATCACTTTGCTCCACGACCATTGTCATCACAATAGTCCATACCCTTGTCAACCCAATGCTGCATAATCCCTGTCATCACAATTCTCCTTGACTGCTGTCATCACGATAATCCAGGACAATTTTCATAACAATGATTCATTCCCCCAGTCATCTCAGTGCTCCATGATACCTTTCATCACAATTCCTAGATGATCAATGTCATCACAAGGCCCCATGACACCTGTCATCACAATGCGCTATGACCCTTGTCATCACAATACTCGATGAACCGTGTCATCACAGTGTTCCAGGGCCCATGTCATCACAATGATCCATGACGACTTTCATCACAATGCTCCAATACACATGTCATCACAATGCTCCATGGCCCCTGTTATCATATTGCTCCATGACCACTTTCATCACAATGATCCATGACCAATGTCATCACCATTCCTAATGACGCCTGTCATCTCAATGCTCCATGGCACCTTCATCACAATGCTCCATGAACCCGTTCATCACAATGTTCCCTGTCCTTTTCATCACAATGTTCCATGGGCCCTGTCATCACAATGCTCCATGCGCTGGTCATCAAAATGCTCCAGAACTCTTGTCATCATAATGCTCCATGCCAGTGTCATCAAAATGCCCCATGACACTTGTCATCACAATGCTCCACGTCATTTGTCATCACAATGCTCCATGACCCTTGTCATAACAATGGTCCATGGCCTTGTCATCACAATGTTCCATGGCCTCTGACATCACTATGCTCTATGGTTTTTCTCATCACAATGCTCTTTGACCCCTGTCATCACAATGCTTGATGACCATTGTCATCACAATGCTCCCAGAACCCTGTCATCACAATGCTCCATGCCGTTGACATCACAATGCTCCATGGCCCTTGTAATTAGAATGCTCCATGCCCTTGTCATCACAATGCTCCAGAACACTTGTGATCATAATACGCCTTTCCTGTGTCATCCCATTGCTCAATGACCCTTGTCATCAAAATGTTCCTTGTCCTTTGTCATCACAGTGCTCCATGATACCTTTAATCAAAATTCTACATGACAACTGTCATCACAATGCAAGATGACCAATGTCATCACAAGGCCCCATGACACGTGTCATCACAATTCGCCTTGGCCCTGGACATCTCAATGCTGTATGAACCGTGTCATCACTAGGTTCCAGGACACTTGTCATCACAATGCTCCATGAACTCTGTTATCTCAATGTTCCATGGCCTTTGTATTCACAATGCTCCATTGTCCTGATAATCGCATTGCTCCATGAACACTTTCATCACAATGCTCCTTGACCACTGTCACCCTAATTCCCCATGACGTCTCGCCTCACTGTCTTCCAAGGCCACTCTCATCAAAATGCTCCATGATCTGTGTCAGCACAATATTGCATGACACTTGTCATCACAATGCTCCATGATGCCTGTCATCACAATGCTCCATGAATTTGTTATCACAATGCTCCAGGACCAGTTTCATCACAATACTCCATCCCCCTTTTCATCACAGTGCACAATGAAACCTTTCATTACAATGCTCCATGACACTTGTCACCACAATGCTCAGCGGCCTCTATCGTCACAATGCTCCCAGGCACTTTTCATCACGATGTTCCATGAAAACTTACATCACTTTGCTCCACGACCATTGTCATCACAATAGTCCATACCCTTGTCAACACAATGCTGCATAATCCCTGTCATCACAATTCTCCTTGACTGCTGTCATCACGATAATCCAGGACAATTTTCATAACAATGATTCATTCCCCCAGTCATCTCAGTGCTCCATGATACCTTTCATCACAATTCCTAGATGATCAATGTCATCACAAGGCCCCATGACACCTGTCATCACAATGCGCTATGACCCTTGTCATCACAATACTCGATGAACCGTGTCATCACAGTGTTCCAGGGCCCATGTCATCACAATGATCCATGACGACTTTCATCACAATGCTCCAATACACCTGTCATCACAATGCTCCATGGCCCCTGTTATCATATTGCTCCATGATCACTTTCATCACAATGATCCATGACCAATGTCATCACCATTCCTAATGACGCCTGTCATCTCAATGCTCCATGGCACCTTCATCACAATGCTCCATGAACCCGTTCATCACAATGTTCCCTGTCCTTTTCATCACAATGTTCCATGGGCCCTGTCATCACAATGCTCCATGCGCTGGTCATCAAAATGCTCCAGAACTCTTGTCATCATAATGCTCCATGCCAGTGTCATCAAAATGCCCCATGACACTTGTCATCACAATGCTCCACGTCATTTGTCATCACAATGCTCCATGACCCTTGTCATAACAATGGTCCATGGCCTTGTCATCACAATGTTCCATGGCCTCTGACATCACTATGCTCTATGGTTTTTCTCATCACAATGCTCTTTGACCCCTGTCATCACAATGCTTGATGACCATTGTCATCACAATGCTCCCAGAACCCTGTCATCACAATGCTCCATGCCGTTGACATCACAATGCTCCATGGCCCTTGTAATTAGAATGCTCCATGCCCTTGTCATCACAATGCTCCAGAACACTTGTGATCATAATACGCCTTTCCTGTGTCATCCCATTGCTCAATGACCCTTGTCATCAAAATGTTCCTTGTCCTTTGTCATCACAGTGCTCCATGATACCTTTAATCAAAATTCTACATGACAACTGTCATCACAATGCAAGATGACCAATGTCACCACAAGGCCCCATGACACGTGTCATCACAATTCGCCTTGGCCCTGGACATCTCAATGCTGTATGAACCGTGTCATCACTAGGTTCCAGGACACTTGTCATCACAATGCTCCATGAACTCTGTTATCTCAATGTTCCATGGCCTTTGTATTCACAATGCTCCATTGTCCTGATAATCGCATTGCTCCATGAACACTTTCATCACAATGCTCCTTGACCACTGTCACCCTAATTCCCCATGACGTCTCGCCTCACTGTCTTCCAAGGCCACTCTCATCAAAATGCTCCATGATCTGTGTCAGCACAATATTGCATGACACTTGTCATCACAATGCTCCATGATGCCTGTCATCACAATGCTCCATGAATTTGTTATCACAATGCTCCAGGACCAGTTTCATCACAATACTCCATCCCCCTTTTCATCACAGTGCACAATGAAACCTTTCATTACAATGCTCCATGACACTTGTCACCACAATGCTCAGCGGCCTCTATCGTCACAATGCTCCCAGGCACTTTTCATCACGATGTTCCATGAAAACTTACATCACTTTGCTCCACGACCATTGTCATCACAATAGTCCATACCCTTGTCAACACAATGCTGCATAATCCCTGTCATCACAATTCTCCTTGACTGCTGTCATCACGATAATCCAGGACAATTTTCATAACAATGATTCATTCCCCCAGTCATCTCAGTGCTCCATGATACCTTTCATCACAATTCCTAGATGATCAATGTCATCACAAGGCCCCATGACACCTGTCATCACAATGCGCTATGACCCTTGTCATCACAATACTCGATGAACCGTGTCATCACAGTGTTCCAGGGCCCATGTCATCACAATGATCCATGACGACTTTCATCACAATGCTCCAATACACCTGTCATCACAATGCTCCATGGCCCCTGTTATCATATTGCTCCATGATCACTTTCATCACAATGATCCATGACCAATGTCATCACCATTCCTAATGACGCCTGTCATCTCAATGCTCCATGGCACCTTCATCACAATGCTCCATGAACCCGTTCATCACAATGTTCCCTGTCCTTTTCATCACAATGTTCCATGGGCCCTGTCATCACAATGCTCCATGCGCTGGTCATCAAAATGCTCCAGAACTCTTGTCATCATAATGCTCCATGCCAGTGTCATCAAAATGCCCCATGACACTTGTCATCACAATGCTCCACGTCATTTGTCATCACAATGCTCCATGACCCTTGTCATAACAATGGTCCATGGCCTTGTCATCACAATGTTCCATGGCCTCTGACATCACTATGCTCTATGGTTTTTCTCATCACAATGCTCTTTGACCCCTGTCATCACAATGCTTGATGACCATTGTCATCACAATGCTCCCAGAACCCTGTCATCACAATGCTCCATGCCGTTGACATCACAATGCTCCATGGCCCTTGTAATTAGAATGCTCCATGCCCTTGTCATCACAATGCTCCAGAACACTTGTGATCATAATACGCCTTTCCTGTGTCATCCCATTGCTCAATGACCCTTGTCATCAAAATGTTCCTTGTCCTTTGTCATCACAGTGCTCCATGATACCTTTAATCAAAATTCTACATGACAACTGTCATCACAATGCAAGATGACCAATGTCACCACAAGGCCCCATGACACGTGTCATCACAATTCGCCTTGGCCCTGGACATCTCAATGCTGTATGAACCGTGTCATCACTAGGTTCCAGGACACTTGTCATCACAATGCTCCATGAACTCTGTTATCTCAATGTTCCATGGCCTTTGTATTCACAATGCTCCATTGTCCTGATAATCGCATTGCTCCATGAACACTTTCATCACAATGCTCCTTGACCACTGTCACCCTAATTCCCCATGACGTCTCGCCTCACTGTCTTCCAAGGCCACTCTCATCAAAATGCTCCATGATCTGTGTCAGCACAATATTGCATGACACTTGTCATCACAATGCTCCATGATGCCTGTCATCACAATGCTCCATGAATTTGTTATCACAATGCTCCAGGACCAGTTTCATCACAATACTCCATCCCCCTTTTCATCACAGTGCACAATGAAACCTTTCATTACAATGCTCCATGACACTTGTCACCACAATGCTCAGCGGCCTCTATCGTCACAATGCTCCCAGGCACTTTTCATCACGATGTTCCATGAAAACTTACATCACTTTGCTCCACGACCATTGTCATCACAATAGTCCATACCCTTGTCAACACAATGCTGCATAATCCCTGTCATCACAATTCTCCTTGACTGCTGTCATCACGATAATCCAGGACAATTTTCATAACAATGATTCATTCCCCCAGTCATCTCAGTGCTCCATGATACCTTTCATCACAATTCCTAGATGATCAATGTCATCACAAGGCCCCATGACACCTGTCATCACAATGCGCTATGACCCTTGTCATCACAATACTCGATGAACCGTGTCATCACAGTGTTCCAGGGCCCATGTCATCACAATGATCCATGACGACTTTCATCACAATGCTCCAATACACCTGTCATCACAATGCTCCATGGCCCCTGTTATCATATTGCTCCATGATCACTTTCATCACAATGATCCATGACCAATGTCATCACCATTCCTAATGACGCCTGTCATCTCAATGCTCCATGGCACCTTCATCACAATGCTCCATGAACCCGTTCATCACAATGTTCCCTGTCCTTTTCATCACAATGTTCCATGGGCCCTGTCATCACAATGCTCCATGCGCTGGTCATCAAAATGCTCCAGAACTCTTGTCATCATAATGCTCCATGCCAGTGTCATCAAAATGCCCCATGACACTTGTCATCACAATGCTCCACGTCATTTGTCATCACAATGCTCCATGACCCTTGTCATAACAATGGTCCATGGCCTTGTCATCACAATGTTCCATGGCCTCTGACATCACTATGCTCTATGGTTTTTCTCATCACAATGCTCTTTGACCCCTGTCATCACAATGCTTGATGACCATTGTCATCACAATGCTCCCAGAACCCTGTCATCACAATGCTCCATGCCGTTGACATCACAATGCTCCATGGCCCTTGTAATTAGAATGCTCCATGCCCTTGTCATCACAATGCTCCAGAACACTTGTGATCATAATACGCCTTTCCTGTGTCATCCCATTGCTCAATGACCCTTGTCATCAAAATGTTCCTTGTCCTTTGTCATCACAGTGCTCCATGATACCTTTAATCAAAATTCTACATGACAACTGTCATCACAATGCAAGATGACCAATGTCACCACAAGGCCCCATGACACGTGTCATCACAATTCGCCTTGGCCCTGGACATCTCAATGCTGTATGAACCGTGTCATCACTAGGTTCCAGGACACTTGTCATCACAATGCTCCATGAACTCTGTTATCTCAATGTTCCATGGCCTTTGTATTCACAATGCTCCATTGTCCTGATAATCGCATTGCTCCATGAACACTTTCATCACAATGCTCCTTGACCACTGTCACCCTAATTCCCCATGACGTCTCGCCTCACTGTCTTCCAAGGCCACTCTCATCAAAATGCTCCATGATCTGTGTCAGCACAATATTGCATGACACTTGTCATCACAATGCTCCATGATGCCTGTCATCACAATGCTCCATGAATTTGTTATCACAATGCTCCAGGACCAGTTTCATCACAATACTCCATCCCCCTTTTCATCACAGTGCACAATGAAACCTTTCATTACAATGCTCCATGACACTTGTCACCACAATGCTCAGCGGCCTCTATCGTCACAATGCTCCCAGGCACTTTTCATCACGATGTTCCATGAAAACTTACATCACTTTGCTCCACGACCATTGTCATCACAATAGTCCATACCCTTGTCAACACAATGCTGCATAATCCCTGTCATCACAATTCTCCTTGACTGCTGTCATCACGATAATCCAGGACAATTTTCATAACAATGATTCATTCCCCCAGTCATCTCAGTGCTCCATGATACCTTTCATCACAATTCCTAGATGATCAATGTCATCACAAGGCCCCATGACACCTGTCATCACAATGCGCTATGACCCTTGTCATCACAATACTCGATGAACCGTGTCATCACAGTGTTCCAGGGCCCATGTCATCACAATGATCCATGACGACTTTCATCACAATGCTCCAATACACCTGTCATCACAATGCTCCATGGCCCCTGTTATCATATTGCTCCATGATCACTTTCATCACAATGATCCATGACCAATGTCATCACCATTCCTAATGACGCCTGTCATCTCAATGCTCCATGGCACCTTCATCACAATGCTCCATGAACCCGTTCATCACAATGTTCCCTGTCCTTTTCATCACAATGTTCCATGGGCCCTGTCATCACAATGCTCCATGCGCTGGTCATCAAAATGCTCCAGAACTCTTGTCATCATAATGCTCCATGCCAGTGTCATCAAAATGCCCCATGACACTTGTCATCACAATGCTCCACGTCATTTGTCATCACAATGCTCCATGACCCTTGTCATAACAATGGTCCATGGCCTTGTCATCACAATGTTCCATGGCCTCTGACATCACTATGCTCTATGGTTTTTCTCATCACAATGCTCTTTGACCCCTGTCATCACAATGCTTGATGACCATTGTCATCACAATGCTCCCAGAACCCTGTCATCACAATGCTCCATGCCGTTGACATCACAATGCTCCATGGCCCTTGTAATTAGAATGCTCCATGCCCTTGTCATCACAATGCTCCAGAACACTTGTGATCATAATACGCCTTTCCTGTGTCATCCCATTGCTCAATGACCCTTGTCATCAAAATGTTCCTTGTCCTTTGTCATCACAGTGCTCCATGATACCTTTAATCAAAATTCTACATGACAACTGTCATCACAATGCAAGATGACCAATGTCATCACAAGGCCCCATGACACGTGTCATCACAATTCGCCTTGGCCCTGGACATCTCAATGCTGTATGAACCGTGTCATCACTAGGTTCCAGGACACTTGTCATCACAATGCTCCATGAACTCTGTTATCTCAATGTTCCATGGCCTTTGTATTCACAATGCTCCATTGTCCTGATAATCGCATTGCTCCATGAACACTTTCATCACAATGCTCCTTGACCACTGTCACCCTAATTCCCCATGACGTCTCGCCTCACTGTCTTCCAAGGCCACTCTCATCAAAATGCTCCATGATCTGTGTCAGCACAATATTGCATGACACTTGTCATCACAATGCTCCATGATGCCTGTCATCACAATGCTCCATGAATTTGTTATCACAATGCTCCAGGACCAGTTTCATCACAATACTCCATCCCCCTTTTCATCACAGTGCACAATGAAACCTTTCATTACAATGCTCCATGACACTTGTCACCACAATGCTCAGCGGCCTCTATCGTCACAATGCTCCCAGGCACTTTTCATCACGATGTTCCATGAAAACTTACATCACTTTGCTCCACGACCATTGTCATCACAATAGTCCATACCCTTGTCAACACAATGCTGCATAATCCCTGTCATCACAATTCTCCTTGACTGCTGTCATCACGATAATCCAGGACAATTTTCATAACAATGATTCATTCCCCCAGTCATCTCAGTGCTCCATGATACCTTTCATCACAATTCCTAGATGATCAATGTCATCACAAGGCCCCATGACACCTGTCATCACAATGCGCTATGACCATTGTCATCACAATACTCGATGAACCGTGTCATCACAGTGTTCCAGGGCCCATGTCATCACAATGATCCATGACGACTTTCATCACAATGCTCCAATACACCTGTCATCACAATGCTCCATGGCCCCTGTTATCATATTGCTCCATGATCACTTTCATCACAATGATCCATGACCAATGTCATCACCATTCCTAATGACGCCTGTCATCTCAATGCTCCATGGCACCTTCATCACAATGCTCCATGAACCCGTTCATCACAATGTTCCCTGTCCTTTTCATCACAATGTTCCATGGGCCCTGTCATCACAATGCTCCATGCGCTGGTCATCAAAATGCTCCAGAACTCTTGTCATCATAATGCTCCATGCCAGTGTCATCAAAATGCCCCATGACACTTGTCATCACAATGCTCCACGTCATTTGTCATCACAATGCTCCATGACCCTTGTCATAACAATGGTCCATGGCCTTGTCATCACAATGTTCCATGGCCTCTGACATCACTATGCTCTATGGTTTTTCTCATCACAATGCTCTTTGACCCCTGTCATCACAATGCTTGATGACCATTGTCATCACAATGCTCCCAGAACCCTGTCATCACAATGCTCCATGCCGTTGACATCACAATGCTCCATGGCCCTTGTAATTAGAATGCTCCATGCCCTTGTCATCACAATGCTCCAGAACACTTGTGATCATAATACGCCTTTCCTGTGTCATCCCATTGCTCAATGACCCTTGTCATCAAAATGTTCCTTGTCCTTTGTCATCACAGTGCTCCATGATACCTTTAATCAAAATTCTACATGACAACTGTCATCACAATGCAAGATGACCAATGTCATCACAAGGCCCCATGACACGTGTCATCACAATTCGCCTTGGCCCTGGACATCTCAATGCTGTATGAACCGTGTCATCACTAGGTTCCAGGACACTTGTCATCACAATGCTCCATGAACTCTGTTATCTCAATGTTCCATGGCCTTTGTATTCACAATGCTCCATTGTCCTGATAATCGCATTGCTCCATGAACACTTTCATCACAATGCTCCTTGACCACTGTCACCCTAATTCCCCATGACGTCTCGCCTCACTGTCTTCCAAGGCCACTCTCATCAAAATGCTCCATGATCTGTGTCAGCACAATATTGCATGACACTTGTCATCACAATGCTCCATGATGCCTGTCATCACAATGCTCCATGAATTTGTTATCACAATGCTCCAGGACCAGTTTCATCACAATACTCCATCCCCCTTTTCATCACAGTGCACAATGAAACCTTTCATTACAATGCTCCATGACACTTGTCACCACAATGCTCAGCGGCCTCTATCGTCACAATGCTCCCAGGCACTTTTCATCACGATGTTCCATGAAAACTTACATCACTTTGCTCCACGACCATTGTCATCACAATAGTCCATACCCTTGTCAACACAATGCTGCATAATCCCTGTCATCACAATTCTCCTTGACTGCTGTCATCACGATAATCCAGGACAATTTTCATAACAATGATTCATTCCCCCAGTCATCTCAGTGCTCCATGATACCTTTCATCACAATTCCTAGATGATCAATGTCATCACAAGGCCCCATGACACCTGTCATCACAATGCGCTATGACCCTTGTCATCACAATACTCGATGAACCGTGTCATCACAGTGTTCCAGGGCCCATGTCATCACAATGATCCATGACGACTTTCATCACAATGCTCCAATACACCTGTCATCACAATGCTCCATGGCCCCTGTTATCATATTGCTCCATGATCACTTTCATCACAATGATCCATGACCAATGTCATCACCATTCCTAATGACGCCTGTCATCTCAATGCTCCATGGCACCTTCATCACAATGCTCCATGAACCCGTTCATCACAATGTTCCCTGTCCTTTTCATCACAATGTTCCATGGGCCCTGTCATCACAATGCTCCATGCGCTGGTCATCAAAATGCTCCAGAACTCTTGTCATCATAATGCTCCATGCCAGTGTCATCAAAATGCCCCATGACACTTGTCATCACAATGCTCCACGTCATTTGTCATCACAATGCTCCATGACCCTTGTCATAACAATGGTCCATGGCCTTGTCATCACAATGTTCCATGGCCTCTGACATCACTATGCTCTATGGTTTTTCTCATCACAATGCTCTTTGACCCCTGTCATCACAATGCTTGATGACCATTGTCATCACAATGCTCCCAGAACCCTGTCATCACAATGCTCCATGCCGTTGACATCACAATGCTCCATGGCCCTTGTAATTAGAATGCTCCATGCCCTTGTCATCACAATGCTCCAGAACACTTGTGATCATAATACGCCTTTCCTGTGTCATCCCATTGCTCAATGACCCTTGTCATCAAAATGTTCCTTGTCCTTTGTCATCACAGTGCTCCATGATACCTTTAATCAAAATTCTACATGACAACTGTCATCACAATGCAAGATGACCAATGTCATCACAAGGCCCCATGACACGTGTCATCACAATTCGCCTTGGCCCTGGACATCTCAATGCTGTATGAACCGTGTCATCACTAGGTTCCAGGACACTTGTCATCACAATGCTCCATGAACTCTGTTATCTCAATGTTCCATGGCCTTTGTATTCACAATGCTCCATTGTCCTGATAATCGCATTGCTCCATGAACACTTTCATCACAATGCTCCTTGACCACTGTCACCCTAATTCCCCATGACGTCTCGCCTCACTGTCTTCCAAGGCCACTCTCATCAAAATGCTCCATGATCTGTGTCAGCACAATATTGCATGACACTTGTCATCACAATGCTCCATGATGCCTGTCATCACAATGCTCCATGAATTTGTTATCACAATGCTCCAGGACCAGTTTCATCACAATACTCCATCCCCCTTTTCATCACAGTGCACAATGAAACCTTTCATTACAATGCTCCATGACACTTGTCACCACAATGCTCAGCGGCCTCTATCGTCACAATGCTCCCAGGCACTTTTCATCACGATGTTCCATGAAAACTTACATCACTTTGCTCCACGACCATTGTCATCACAATAGTCCATACCCTTGTCAACACAATGCTGCATAATCCCTGTCATCACAATTCTCCTTGACTGCTGTCATCACGATAATCCAGGACAATTTTCATAACAATGATTCATTCCCCCAGTCATCTCAGTGCTCCATGATACCTTTCATCACAATTCCTAGATGATCAATGTCATCACAAGGCCCCATGACACCTGTCATCACAATGCGCTATGACCCTTGTCATCACAATACTCGATGAACCGTGTCATCACAGTGTTCCAGGGCCCATGTCATCACAATGATCCATGACGACTTTCATCACAATGCTCCAATACACCTGTCATCACAATGCTCCATGGCCCCTGTTATCATATTGCTCCATGATCACTTTCATCACAATGATCCATGACCAATGTCATCACCATTCCTAATGACGCCTGTCATCTCAATGCTCCATGGCACCTTCATCACAATGCTCCATGAACCCGTTCATCACAATGTTCCCTGTCCTTTTCATCACAATGTTCCATGGGCCCTGTCATCACAATGCTCCATGCGCTGGTCATCAAAATGCTCCAGAACTCTTGTCATCATAATGCTCCATGCCAGTGTCATCAAAATGCCCCATGACACTTGTCATCACAATGCTCCACGTCATTTGTCATCACAATGCTCCATGACCCTTGTCATAACAATGGTCCATGGCCTTGTCATCACAATGTTCCATGGCCTCTGACATCACTATGCTCTATGGTTTTTCTCATCACAATGCTCTTTGACCCCTGTCATCACAATGCTTGATGACCATTGTCATCACAATGCTCCCAGAACCCTGTCATCACAATGCTCCATGCCGTTGACATCACAATGCTCCATGGCCCTTGTAATTAGAATGCTCCATGCCCTTGTCATCACAATGCTCCAGAACACTTGTGATCATAATACGCCTTTCCTGTGTCATCCCATTGCTCAATGACCCTTGTCATCAAAATGTTCCTTGTCCTTTGTCATCACAGTGCTCCATGATACCTTTAATCAAAATTCTACATGACAACTGTCATCACAATGCAAGATGACCAATGTCATCACAAGGCCCCATGACACGTGTCATCACAATTCGCCTTGGCCCTGGACATCTCAATGCTGTATGAACCGTGTCATCACTAGGTTCCAGGACACTTGTCATCACAATGCTCCATGAACTCTGTTATCTCAATGTTCCATGGCCTTTGTATTCACAATGCTCCATTGTCCTGATAATCGCATTGCTCCATGAACACTTTCATCACAATGCTCCTTGACCACTGTCACCCTAATTCCCCATGACGTCTCGCCTCACTGTCTTCCAAGGCCACTCTCATCAAAATGCTCCATGATCTGTGTCAGCACAATATTGCATGACACTTGTCATCACAATGCTCCATGATGCCTGTCATCACAATGCTCCATGAATTTGTTATCACAATGCTCCAGGACCAGTTTCATCACAATACTCCATCCCCCTTTTCATCACAGTGCACAATGAAACCTTTCATTACAATGCTCCATGACACTTGTCACCACAATGCTCAGCGGCCTCTATCGTCACAATGCTCCCAGGCACTTTTCATCACGATGTTCCATGAAAACTTACATCACTTTGCTCCACGACCATTGTCATCACAATAGTCCATACCCTTGTCAACACAATGCTGCATAATCCCTGTCATCACAATTCTCCTTGACTGCTCTCATCACGATAATCCAGGACAATTTTCATAACAATGATTCATTCCCCCAGTCATCTCAGTGCTCCATGATACCTTTCATCACAATTCCTAGATGATCAATGTCATCACAAGGCCCCATGACACCTGTCATCACAATGCGCTATGACCCTTGTCATCACAATACTCGATGAACCGTGTCATCACAGTGTTCCAGGGCCCATGTCATCACAATGATCCATGACGACTTTCATCACAATGCTCCAATACACCTGTCATCACAATGCTCCATGGCCCCTGTTATCATATTGCTCCATGATCACTTTCATCACAATGATCCATGACCAATGTCATCACCATTCCTAATGACGCCTGTCATCTCAATGCTCCATGGCACCTTCATCACAATGCTCCATGAACCCGTTCATCACAATGTTCCCTGTCCTTTTCATCACAATGTTCCATGGGCCCTGTCATCACAATGCTCCATGCGCTGGTCATCAAAATGCTCCAGAACTCTTGTCATCATAATGCTCCATGCCAGTGTCATCAAAATGCCCCATGACACTTGTCATCACAATGCTCCACGTCATTTGTCATCACAATGCTCCATGACCCTTGTCATAACAATGGTCCATGGCCTTGTCATCACAATGTTCCATGGCCTCTGACATCACTATGCTCTATGGTTTTTCTCATCACAATGCTCTTTGACCCCTGTCATCACAATGCTTGATGACCATTGTCATCACAATGCTCCCAGAACCCTGTCATCACAATGCTCCATGCCATTGACATCACAATGCTCCATGGCCCTTGTAATTAGAATGCTCCATGCCCTTGTCATCACAATGCTCCAGAACACTTGTGATCATAATACGCCTTTCCTGTGTCATCCCATTGCTCAATGACCCTTGTCATCAAAATGTTCCTTGTCCTTTGTCATCACAGTGCTCCATGATACCTTTAATCAAAATTCTACATGACAACTGTCATCACAATGCAAGATGACCAATGTCATCACAAGGCCCCATGACACGTGTCATCACAATTCGCCTTGGCCCTGGACATCTCAATGCTGTATGAACCGTGTCATCACTAGGTTCCAGGACACTTGTCATCACAATGCTCCATGAACTCTGTTATCTCAATGTTCCATGGCCTTTGTATTCACAATGCTCCATTGTCCTGATAATCGCATTGCTCCATGAACACTTTCATCACAATGCTCCTTGACCACTGTCACCCTAATTCCCCATGACGTCTCGCCTCACTGTCTTCCAAGGCCACTCTCATCAAAATGCTCCATGATCTGTGTCAGCACAATATTGCATGACACTTGTCATCACAATGCTCCATGATGCCTGTCATCACAATGCTCCATGAATTTGTTATCACAATGCTCCAGGACCAGTTTCATCACAATACTCCATCCCCCTTTTCATCACAGTGCACAATGAAACCTTTCATTACAATGCTCCATGACACTTGTCACCACAATGCTCAGCGGCCTCTATCGTCACAATGCTCCCAGGCACTTTTCATCACGATGTTCCATGAAAACTTACATCACTTTGCTCCACGACCATTGTCATCACAATAGTCCATACCCTTGTCAACACAATGCTGCATAATCCCTGTCATCACAATTCTCCTTGACTGCTGTCATCACGATAATCCAGGACAATTTTCATAACAATGATTCATTCCCCCAGTCATCTCAGTGCTCCATGATACCTTTCATCACAATTCCTAGATGATCAATGTCATCACAAGGCCCCATGACACCTGTCATCACAATGCGCTATGACCCTTGTCATCACAATACTCGATGAACCGTGTCATCACAGTGTTCCAGGGCCCATGTCATCACAATGATCCATGACGACTTTCATCACAATGCTCCAATACACCTGTCATCACAATGCTCCATGGCCCCTGTTATCATATTGCTCCATGATCACTTTCATCACAATGATCCATGACCAATGTCATCACCATTCCTAATGACGCCTGTCATCTCAATGCTCCATGGCACCTTCATCACAATGCTCCATGAACCCGTTCATCACAATGTTCCCTGTCCTTTTCATCACAATGTTCCATGGGCCCTGTCATCACAATGCTCCATGCGCTGGTCATCAAAATGCTCCAGAACTCTTGTCATCATAATGCTCCATGCCAGTGTCATCAAAATGCCCCATGACACTTGTCATCACAATGCTCCACGTCATTTGTCATCACAATGCTCCATGACCCTTGTCATAACAATGGTCCATGGCCTTGTCATCACAATGTTCCATGGCCTCTGACATCACTATGCTCTATGGTTTTTCTCATCACAATGCTCTTTGACCCCTGTCATCACAATGCTTGATGACCATTGTCATCACAATGCTCCCAGAACCCTGTCATCACAATGCTCCATGCCGTTGACATCACAATGCTCCATGGCCCTTGTAATTAGAATGCTCCATGCCCTTGTCATCACAATGCTCCAGAACACTTGTGATCATAATACGCCTTTCCTGTGTCATCCCATTGCTCAATGACCCTTGTCATCAAAATGTTCCTTGTCCTTTGTCATCACAGTGCTCCATGATACCTTTAATCAAAATTCTACATGACAACTGTCATCACAATGCAAGATGACCAATGTCATCACAAGGCCCCATGACACGTGTCATCACAATTCGCCTTGGCCCTGGACATCTCAATGCTGTATGAACCGTGTCATCACTAGGTTCCAGGACACTTGTCATCACAATGCTCCATGAACTCTGTTATCTCAATGTTCCATGGCCTTTGTATTCACAATGCTCCATTGTCCTGATAATCGCATTGCTCCATGAACACTTTCATCACAATGCTCCTTGACCACTGTCACCCTAATTCCCCATGACGTCTCGCCTCACTGTCTTCCAAGGCCACTCTCATCAAAATGCTCCATGATCTGTGTCAGCACAATATTGCATGACACTTGTCATCACAATGCTCCATGATGCCTGTCATCACAATGCTCCATGAATTTGTTATCACAATGCTCCAGGACCAGTTTCATCACAATACTCCATCCCCCTTTTCATCACAGTGCACAATGAAACCTTTCATTACAATGCTCCATGACACTTGTCACCACAATGCTCAGCGGCCTCTATCGTCACAATGCTCCCAGGCACTTTTCATCACGATGTTCCATGAAAACTTACATCACTTTGCTCCACGACCATTGTCATCACAATAGTCCATACCCTTGTCAACACAATGCTGCATAATCCCTGTCATCACAATTCTCCTTGACTGCTGTCATCACGATAATCCAGGACAATTTTCATAACAATGATTCATTCCCCCAGTCATCTCAGTGCTCCATGATACCTTTCATCACAATTCCTAGATGATCAATGTCATCACAAGGCCCCATGACACCTGTCATCACAATGCGCTATGACCCTTGTCATCACAATACTCGATGAACCGTGTCATCACAGTGTTCCAGGGCCCATGTCATCACAATGATCCATGACGACTTTCATCACAATGCTCCAATACACCTGTCATCACAATGCTCCATGGCCCCTGTTATCATATTGCTCCATGATCACTTTCATCACAATGATCCATGACCAATGTCATCACCATTCCTAATGACGCCTGTCATCTCAATGCTCCATGGCACCTTCATCACAATGCTCCATGAACCCGTTCATCACAATGTTCCCTGTCCTTTTCATCACAATGTTCCATGGGCCCTGTCATCACAATGCTCCATGCGCTGGTCATCAAAATGCTCCAGAACTCTTGTCATCATAATGCTCCATGCCAGTGTCATCAAAATGCCCCATGACACTTGTCATCACAATGCTCCACGTCATTTGTCATCACAATGCTCCATGACCCTTGTCATAACAATGGTCCATGGCCTTGTCATCACAATGTTCCATGGCCTCTGACATCACTATGCTCTATGGTTTTTCTCATCACAATGCTCTTTGACCCCTGTCATCACAATGCTTGATGACCATTGTCATCACAATGCTCCCAGAACCCTGTCATCACAATGCTCCATGCCGTTGACATCACAATGCTCCATGGCCCTTGTAATTAGAATGCTCCATGCCCTTGTCATCACAATGCTCCAGAACACTTGTGATCATAATACGCCTTTCCTGTGTCATCCCATTGCTCAATGACCCTTGTCATCAAAATGTTCCTTGTCCTTTGTCATCACAGTGCTCCATGATACCTTTAATCAAAATTCTACATGACAACTGTCATCACAATGCAAGATGACCAATGTCATCACAAGGCCCCATGACACGTGTCATCACAATTCGCCTTGGCCCTGGACATCTCAATGCTGTATGAACCGTGTCATCACTAGGTTCCAGGACACTTGTCATCACAATGCTCCATGAACTCTGTTATCTCAATGTTCCATGGCCTTTGTATTCACAATGCTCCATTGTCCTGATAATCGCATTGCTCCATGAACACTTTCATCACAATGCTCCTTGACCACTGTCACCCTAATTCCCCATGACGTCTCGCCTCACTGTCTTCCAAGGCCACTCTCATCAAAATGCTCCATGATCTGTGTCAGCACAATATTGCATGACACTTGTCATCACAATGCTCCATGATGCCTGTCATCACAATGCTCCATGAATTTGTTATCACAATGCTCCAGGACCAGTTTCATCACAATACTCCATCCCCCTTTTCATCACAGTGCACAATGAAACCTTTCATTACAATGCTCCATGACACTTGTCACCACAATGCTCAGCGGCCTCTATCGTCACAATGCTCCCAGGCACTTTTCATCACGATGTTCCATGAAAACTTACATCACTTTGCTCCACGACCATTGTCATCACAATAGTCCATACCCTTGTCAACACAATGCTGCATAATCCCTGTCATCACAATTCTCCTTGACTGCTGTCATCACGATAATCCAGGACAATTTTCATAACAATGATTCATTCCCCCAGTCATCTCAGTGCTCCATGATACCTTTCATCACAATTCCTAGATGATCAATGTCATCACAAGGCCCCATGACACCTGTCATCACAATGCGCTATGACCCTTGTCATCACAATACTCGATGAACCGTGTCATCACAGTGTTCCAGGGCCCATGTCATCACAATGATCCATGACGACTTTCATCACAATGCTCCAATACACCTGTCATCACAATGCTCCATGGCCCCTGTTATCATATTGCTCCATGATCACTTTCATCACAATGATCCATGACCAATGTCATCACCATTCCTAATGACGCCTGTCATCTCAATGCTCCATGGCACCTTCATCACAATGCTCCATGAACCCGTTCATCACAATGTTCCCTGTCCTTTTCATCACAATGTTCCATGGGCCCTGTCATCACAATGCTCCATGCGCTGGTCATCAAAATGCTCCAGAACTCTTGTCATCATAATGCTCCATGCCAGTGTCATCAAAATGCCCCATGACACTTGTCATCACAATGCTCCACGTCATTTGTCATCACAATGCTCCATGACCCTTGTCATAACAATGGTCCATGGCCTTGTCATCACAATGTTCCATGGCCTCTGACATCACTATGCTCTATGGTTTTTCTCATCACAATGCTCTTTGACCCCTGTCATCACAATGCTTGATGACCATTGTCATCACAATGCTCCCAGAACCCTGTCATCACAATGCTCCATGCCGTTGACATCACAATGCTCCATGGCCCTTGTAATTAGAATGCTCCATGCCCTTGTCATCACAATGCTCCAGAACACTTGTGATCATAATACGCCTTTCCTGTGTCATCCCATTGCTCAATGACCCTTGTCATCAAAATGTTCCTTGTCCTTTGTCATCACAGTGCTCCATGATACCTTTAATCAAAATTCTACATGACAACTGTCATCACAATGCAAGATGACCAATGTCATCACAAGGCCCCATGACACGTGTCATCACAATTCGCCTTGGCCCTGGACATCTCAATGCTGTATGAACCGTGTCATCACTAGGTTCCAGGACACTTGTCATCACAATGCTCCATGAACTCTGTTATCTCAATGTTCCATGGCCTTTGTATTCACAATGCTCCATTGTCCTGATAATCGCATTGCTCCATGAACACTTTCATCACAATGCTCCTTGACCACTGTCACCCTAATTCCCCATGACGTCTCGCCTCACTGTCTTCCAAGGCCACTCTCATCAAAATGCTCCATGATCTGTGTCAGCACAATATTGCATGACACTTGTCATCACAATGCTCCATGATGCCTGTCATCACAATGCTCCATGAATTTGTTATCACAATGCTCCAGGACCAGTTTCATCACAATACTCCATCCCCCTTTTCATCACAGTGCACAATGAAACCTTTCATTACAATGCTCCATGACACTTGTCACCACAATGCTCAGCGGCCTCTATCGTCACAATGCTCCCAGGCACTTTTCATCACGATGTTCCATGAAAACTTACATCACTTTGCTCCACGACCATTGTCATCACAATAGTCCATACCCTTGTCAACACAATGCTGCATAATCCCTGTCATCACAATTCTCCTTGACTGCTGTCATCACGATAATCCAGGACAATTTTCATAACAATGATTCATTCCCCCAGTCATCTCAGTGCTCCATGATACCTTTCATCACAATTCCTAGATGATCAATGTCATCACAAGGCCCCATGACACCTGTCATCACAATGCGCTATGACCCTTGTCATCACAATACTCGATGAACCGTGTCATCACAGTGTTCCAGGGCCCATGTCATCACAATGATCCATGACGACTTTCATCACAATGCTCCAATACACCTGTCATCACAATGCTCCATGGCCCCTGTTATCATATTGCTCCATGATCACTTTCATCACAATGATCCATGACCAATGTCATCACCATTCCTAATGACGCCTGTCATCTCAATGCTCCATGGCACCTTCATCACAATGCTCCATGAACCCGTTCATCACAATGTTCCCTGTCCTTTTCATCACAATGTTCCATGGGCCCTGTCATCACAATGCTCCATGCGCTGGTCATCAAAATGCTCCAGAACTCTTGTCATCATAATGCTCCATGCCAGTGTCATCAAAATGCCCCATGACACTTGTCATCACAATGCTCCACGTCATTTGTCATCACAATGCTCCATGACCCTTGTCATAACAATGGTCCATGGCCTTGTCATCACAATGTTCCATGGCCTCTGACATCACTATGCTCTATGGATTTTCTCATCACAATGCTCTTTGACCCCTGTCATCACAATGCTTGATGACCATTGTCATCACAATGCTCCCAGAACCCTGTCATCACAATGCTCCATGCCGTTGACATCACAATGCTCCATGGCCCTTGTAATTAGAATGCTCCATGCCCTTGTCATCACAATGCTCCAGAACACTTGTGATCATAATACGCCTTTCCTGTGTCATCCCATTGCTCAATGACCCTTGTCATCAAAATGTTCCTTGTCCTTTGTCATCACAGTGCTCCATGATACCTTTAATCAAAATTCTACATGACAACTGTCATCACAATGCAAGATGACCAATGTCATCACAAGGCCCCATGACACGTGTCATCACAATTCGCCTTGGCCCTGGACATCTCAATGCTGTATGAACCGTGTCATCACTAGGTTCCAGGACACTTGTCATCACAATGCTCCATGAACTCTGTTATCTCAATGTTCCATGGCCTTTGTATTCACAATGCTCCATTGTCCTGATAATCGCATTGCTCCATGAACACTTTCATCACAATGCTCCTTGACCACTGTCACCCTAATTCCCCATGACGTCTCGCCTCACTGTCTTCCAAGGCCACTCTCATCAAAATGCTCCATGATCTGTGTCAGCACAATATTGCATGACACTTGTCATCACAATGCTCCATGATGCCTGTCATCACAATGCTCCATGAATTTGTTATCACAATGCTCCAGGACCAGTTTCATCACAATACTCCATCCCCCTTTTCATCACAGTGCACAATGAAACCTTTCATTACAATGCTCCATGACACTTGTCACCACAATGCTCAGCGGCCTCTATCGTCACAATGCTCCCAGGCACTTTTCATCACGATGTTCCATGAAAACTTACATCACTTTGCTCCACGACCATTGTCATCACAATAGTCCATACCCTTGTCAACACAATGCTGCATAATCCCTGTCATCACAATTCTCCTTGACTGCTGTCATCACGATAATCCAGGACAATTTTCATAACAATGATTCATTCCCCCAGTCATCTCAGTGCTCCATGATACCTTTCATCACAATTCCTAGATGATCAATGTCATCACAAGGCCCCATGACACCTGTCATCACAATGCGCTATGACCCTTGTCATCACAATACTCGATGAACCGTGTCATCACAGTGTTCCAGGGCCCATGTCATCACAATGATCCATGACGACTTTCATCACAATGCTCCAATACACCTGTCATCACAATGCTCCATGGCCCCTGTTATCATATTGCTCCATGATCACTTTCATCACAATGATCCATGACCAATGTCATCACCATTCCTAATGACGCCTGTCATCTCAATGTTCCATGGCACCTTCATCACAATGCTCCATGAACCCGTTCATCACAATGTTCCCTGTCCTTTTCATCACAATGTTCCATGGGCCCTGTCATCACAATGCTCCATGCGCTGGTCATCAAAATGCTCCAGAACTCTTGTCATCATAATGCTCCATGCCAGTGTCATCAAAATGCCCCATGACACTTGTCATCACAATGCTCCACGTCATTTGTCATCACAATGCTCCATGACCCTTGTCATAACAATGGTCCATGGCCTTGTCATCACAATGTTCCATGGCCTCTGACATCACTATGCTCTATGGTTTTTCTCATCACAATGCTCTTTGACCCCTGTCATCACAATGCTTGATGACCATTGTCATCACAATGCTCCCAGAACCCTGTCATCACAATGCTCCATGCCGTTGACATCACAATGCTCCATGGCCCTTGTAATTAGAATGCTCCATGCCCTTGTCATCACAATGCTCCAGAACACTTGTGATCATAATACGCCTTTCCTGTGTCATCCCATTGCTCAATGACCCTTGTCATCAAAATGTTCCTTGTCCTTTGTCATCACAGTGCTCCATGATACCTTTAATCAAAATTCTACATGACAACTGTCATCACAATGCAAGATGACCAATGTCATCACAAGGCCCCATGACACGTGTCATCACAATTCGCCTTGGCCCTGGACATCTCAATGCTGTATGAACCGTGTCATCACTAGGTTCCAGGACACTTGTCATCACAATGCTCCATGAACTCTGTTATCTCAATGTTCCATGGCCTTTGTATTCACAATGCTCCATTGTCCTGATAATCGCATTGCTCCATGAACACTTTCATCACAATGCTCCTTGACCACTGTCACCCTAATTCCCCATGACGTCTCGCCTCACTGTCTTCCAAGGCCACTCTCATCAAAATGCTCCATGATCTGTGTCAGCACAATATTGCATGACACTTGTCATCACAATGCTCCATGATGCCTGTCATCACAATGCTCCATGAATTTGTTATCACAATGCTCCAGGACCAGTTTCATCACAATACTCCATCCCCCTTTTCATCACAGTGCACAATGAAACCTTTCATTACAATGCTCCATGACACTTGTCACCACAATGCTCAGCGGCCTCTATCGTCACAATGCTCCCAGGCACTTTTCATCACGATGTTCCATGAAAACTTACATCACTTTGCTCCACGACCATTGTCATCACAATAGTCCATACCCTTGTCAACACAATGCTGCATAATCCCTGTCATCACAATTCTCCTTGACTGCTGTCATCACGATAATCCAGGACAATTTTCATAACAATGATTCATTCCCCCAGTCATCTCAGTGCTCCATGATACCTTTCATCACAATTCCTAGATGATCAATGTCATCACAAGGCCCCATGACACCTGTCATCACAATGCGCTATGACCCTTGTCATCACAATACTCGATGAACCGTGTCATCACAGTGTTCCAGGGCCCATGTCATCACAATGATCCATGACGACTTTCATCACAATGCTCCAATACACCTGTCATCACAATGCTCCATGGCCCCTGTTATCATATTGCTCCATGATCACTTTCATCACAATGATCCATGACCAATGTCATCACCATTCCTAATGACGCCTGTCATCTCAATGCTCCATGGCACCTTCATCACAATGCTCCATGAACCCGTTCATCACAATGTTCCCTGTCCTTTTCATCACAATGTTCCATGGGCCCTGTCATCACAATGCTCCATGCGCTGGTCATCAAAATGCTCCAGAACTCTTGTCATCATAATGCTCCATGCCAGTGTCATCAAAATGCCCCATGACACTTGTCATCACAATGCTCCACGTCATTTGTCATCACAATGCTCCATGACCCTTGTCATAACAATGGTCCATGGCCTTGTCATCACAATGTTCCATGGCCTCTGACATCACTATGCTCTATGGTTTTTCTCATCACAATGCTCTTTGACCCCTGTCATCACAATGCTTGATGACCATTGTCATCACAATGCTCCAAGAACCCTGTCATCACAATGCTCCATGCCGTTGACATCACAATGCTCCATGGCCCTTGTAATTAGAATGCTCCATGCCCTTGTCATCACAATGCTCCAGAACACTTGTGATCATAATACGCCTTTCCTGTGTCATCCCATTGCTCAATGACCCTTGTCATCAAAATGTTCCTTGTCCTTTGTCATCACAGTGCTCCATGATACCTTTAATCAAAATTCTACATGACAACTGTCATCACAATGCAAGATGACCAATGTCATCACAAGGCCCCATGACACGTGTCATCACAATTCGCCTTGGCCCTGGACATCTCAATGCTGTATGAACCGTGTCATCACTAGGTTCCAGGACACTTGTCATCACAATGCTCCATGAACTCTGTTATCTCAATGTTCCATGGCCTTTGTATTCACAATGCTCCATTGTCCTGATAATCGCATTGCTCCATGAACACTTTCATCACAATGCTCCTTGACCACTGTCACCCTAATTCCCCATGACGTCTCGCCTCACTGTCTTCCAAGGCCACTCTCATCAAAATGCTCCATGATCTGTGTCAGCACAATATTGCATGACACTTGTCATCACAATGCTCCATGATGCCTGTCATCACAATGCTCCATGAATTTGTTATCACAATGCTCCAGGACCAGTTTCATCACAATACTCCATCCCCCTTTTCATCACAGTGCACAATGAAACCTTTCATTACAATGCTCCATGACACTTGTCACCACAATGCTCAGCGGCCTCTATCGTCACAATGCTCCCAGGCACTTTTCATCACGATGTTCCATGAAAACTTACATCACTTTGCTCCACGACCATTGTCATCACAATAGTCCATACCCTTGTCAACACAATGCTGCATAATCCCTGTCATCACAATTCTCCTTGACTGCTGTCATCACGATAATCCAGGACAATTTTCATAACAATGATTCATTCCCCCAGTCATCTCAGTGCTCCATGATACCTTTCATCACAATTCCTAGATGATCAATGTCATCACAAGGCCCCATGACACCTGTCATCACAATGCGCTATGACCCTTGTCATCACAATACTCGATGAACCGTGTCATCACAGTGTTCCAGGGCCCATGTCATCACAATGATCCATGACGACTTTCATCACAATGCTCCAATACACCTGTCATCACAATGCTCCATGGCCCCTGTTATCATATTGCTCCATGATCACTTTCATCACAATGATCCATGACCAATGTCATCACCATTCCTAATGACGCCTGTCATCTCAATGCTCCATGGCACCTTCATCACAATGCTCCATGAACCCGTTCATCACAATGTTCCCTGTCCTTTTCATCACAATGTTCCATGGGCCCTGTCATCACAATGCTCCATGCGCTGGTCATCAAAATGCTCCAGAACTCTTGTCATCATAATGCTCCATGCCAGTGTCATCAAAATGCCCCATGACACTTGTCATCACAATGCTCCACGTCATTTGTCATCACAATGCTCCATGACCCTTGTCATAACAATGGTCCATGGCCTTGTCATCACAATGTTCCATGGCCTCTGACATCACTATGCTCTATGGTTTTTCTCATCACAATGCTCTTTGACCCCTGTCATCACAATGCTTGATGACCATTGTCATCACAATGCTCCAAGAACCCTGTCATCACAATGCTCCATGCCGTTGACATCACAATGCTCCATGGCCCTTGTAATTAGAATGCTCCATGCCCTTGTCATCACAATGCTCCAGAACACTTGTGATCATAATACGCCTTTCCTGTGTCATCCCATTGCTCAATGACCCTTGTCATCAAAATGTTCCTTGTCCTTTGTCATCACAGTGCTCCATGATACCTTTAATCAAAATTCTACATGACAACTGTCATCACAATGCAAGATGACCAATGTCATCACAAGGCCCCATGACACGTGTCATCACAATTCGCCTTGGCCCTGGACATCTCAATGCTGTATGAACCGTGTCATCACTAGGTTCCAGGACACTTGTCATCACAATGCTCCATGAACTCTGTTATCTCAATGTTCCATGGCCTTTGTATTCACAATGCTCCATTGTCCTGATAATCGCATTGCTCCATGAACACTTTCATCACAATGCTCCTTGACCACTGTCACCCTAATTCCCCATGACGTCTCGCCTCACTGTCTTCCAAGGCCACTCTCATCAAAATGCTCCATGATCTGTGTCAGCACAATATTGCATGACACTTGTCATCACAATGCTCCATGATGCCTGTCATCACAATGCTCCATGAATTTGTTATCACAATGCTCCAGGACCAGTTTCATCACAATACTCCATCCCCCTTTTCATCACAGTGCACAATGAAACCTTTCATTACAATGCTCCATGACACTTGTCACCACAATGCTCAGCGGCCTCTATCGTCACAATGCTCCCAGGCACTTTTCATCACGATGTTCCATGAAAACTTACATCACTTTGCTCCACGACCATTGTCATCACAATAGTCCATACCCTTGTCAACACAATGCTGCATAATCCCTGTCATCACAATTCTCCTTGACTGCTGTCATCACGATAATCCAGGACAATTTTCATAACAATGATTCATTCCCCCAGTCATCTCAGTGCTCCATGATACCTTTCATCACAATTCCTAGATGATCAATGTCATCACAAGGCCCCATGACACCTGTCATCACAATGCGCTATGACCCTTGTCATCACAATACTCGATGAACCGTGTCATCACAGTGTTCCAGGGCCCATGTCATCACAATGATCCATGACGACTTTCATCACAATGCTCCAATACACCTGTCATCACAATGCTCCATGGCCCCTGTTATCATATTGCTCCATGATCACTTTCATCACAATGATCCATGACCAATGTCATCACCATTCCTAATGACGCCTGTCATCTCAATGCTCCATGGCACCTTCATCACAATGCTCCATGAACCCGTTCATCACAATGTTCCCTGTCCTTTTCATCACAATGTTCCATGGGCCCTGTCATCACAATGCTCCATGCGCTGGTCATCAAAATGCTCCAGAACTCTTGTCATCATAATGCTCCATGCCAGTGTCATCAAAATGCCCCATGACACTTGTCATCACAATGCTCCACGTCATTTGTCATCACAATGCTCCATGACCCTTGTCATAACAATGGTCCATGGCCTTGTCATCACAATGTTCCATGGCCTCTGACATCACTATGCTCTATGGTTTTTCTCATCACAGTGCTCTTTGACCCCTGTCATCACAATGCTTGATGACCATTGTCATCACAATGCTCCAAGAACCCTGTCATCACAATGCTCCATGCCGTTGACATCACAATGCTCCATGGCCCTTGTAATTAGAATGCTCCATGCCCTTGTCATCACAATGCTCCCGAACACTTGTGATCATAATACGCCTTTCCTGTGTCATCCCATTGCTCAATGACCCTTGTCATCAAAATGTTCCTTGTCCTTTGTCATCACAGTGCTCCATGATACCTTTAATCAAAATTCTACATGACAACTGTCATCACAATGCAAGATGACCAATGTCATCACAAGGCCCCATGACACGTGTCATCACAATTCGCCTTGGCCCTGGACATCTCAATGCTGTATGAACCGTGTCATCACTAGGTTCCAGGACACTTGTCATCACAATGCTCCATGAACTCTGTTATCTCAATGTTCCATGGCCTTTGTATTCACAATGCTCCATTGTCCTGATAATCGCATTGCTCCATGAACACTTTCATCACAATGCTCCTTGACCACTGTCACCCTAATTCCCCATGACGTCTCGCCTCACTGTCTTCCAAGGCCACTCTCATCAAAATGCTCCATGATCTGTGTCAGCACAATATTGCATGACACTTGTCATCACAATGCTCCATGATGCCTGTCATCACAATGCTCCGTGAATTTGTTATCACAATGCTCCAGGACCAGTTTCATCACAATACTCCATCCCCCTTTTCATCACAGTGCACAATGAAACCTTTCATTACAATGCTCCATGACACTTGTCACCACAATGCTCAGCGGCCTCTATCGTCACAATGCTCCCAGGCACTTTTCATCACGATGTTCCATGAAAACTTACATCACTTTGCTCCACGACCATTGTCATCACAATAGTCCATACCCTTGTCAACACAATGCTGCATAATCCCTGTCATCACAATTCTCCTTGACTGCTGTCATCACGATAATCCAGGACAATTTTCATAACAATGATTCATTCCCCCAGTCATGTCAGTGCTCCATGATACCTTTCATCACAATTCCTAGATGATCAATGTCATCACAAGGCCCCATGACACCTGTCATCACAATTCGCTATGACGCTTGTCATCACAATACTCGATGAACCGTGTCATCACAGTGTTCCAGGGCCCATGTCATCACAATGATCCATGACGACTTTCATCACAATGCTCCAATACACCTGTCATCACAATGCTCCATGGCCCCTGTTATCATATTGCTCCATGATCACTTTCATCACAATGATCCATGACCAATGTCATCACCATTCCTAATGACGCCTGTCATCTCAATGCTCCATGGCACCTTCATCACAATGCTCCATGAACCCGTTCATCACAATGTTCCCTGTCCTTTTCATCACAATGTTCCATGGGCCCTGTCATCACAATGCTCCATGCGCTGGTCATCAAAATGCTCCAGAACTCTTGTCATCATAATGCTCCATGCCAGTGTCATCAAAATGCCCCATGACACTTGTCATCACAATGCTCCACGTCATTTGTCATCACAATGCTCCATGACCCTTGTCATAACAATGGTCCATGGCCTTGTCATCACAATGTTCCATGGCCTCTGACATCACTATGCTCTATGGTTTTTCTCATCACAGTGCTCTTTGACCCCTGTCATCACAATGCTTGATGACCATTGTCATCACAATGCTCCAAGAACCCTGTCATCACAATGCTCCATGCCGTTGACATCACAATGCTCCATGGCCCTTGTAATTAGAATGCTCCATGCCCTTGTCATCACAATGCTCCCGAACACTTGTGATCATAATACGCCTTTCCTGTGTCATCCCATTGCTCAATGACCCTTGTCATCAAAATGTTCCTTGTCCTTTGTCATCACAGTGCTCCATGATACCTTTAATCAAAATTCTACATGACAACTGTCATCACAATGCAAGATGACCAATGTCATCACAAGGCCCCATGACACGTGTCATCACAATTCGCCTTGGCCCTGGACATCTCAATGCTGTATGAACCGTGTCATCACTAGGTTCCAGGACACTTGTCATCACAATGCTCCATGAACTCTGTTATCTCAATGTTCCATGGCCTTTGTATTCACAATGCTCCATTGTCCTGATAATCGCATTGCTCCATGAACACTTTCATCACAATGCTCCTTGACCACTGTCACCCTAATTCCCCATGACGTCTCGCCTCACTGTCTTCCAAGGCCACTCTCATCAAAATGCTCCATGATCTGTGTCAGCACAATATTGCATGACACTTGTCATCACAATGCTCCATGATGCCTGTCATCACAATGCTCCGTGAATTTGTTATCACAATGCTCCAGGACCAGTTTCATCACAATACTCCATCCCCCTTTTCATCACAGTGCACAATGAAACCTTTCATTACAATGCTCCATGACACTTGTCACCACAATGCTCAGCGGCCTCTATCGTCACAATGCTCCCAGGCACTTTTCATCACGATGTTCCATGAAAACTTACATCACTTTGCTCCACGACCATTGTCATCACAATAGTCCATACCCTTGTCAACACAATGCTGCATAATCCCTGTCATCACAATTCTCCTTGACTGCTGTCATCACGATAATCCAGGACAATTTTCATAACAATGATTCATTCCCCCAGTCATCTCAGTGCTCCATGATACCTTTCATCACAATTCCTAGATGATCAATGTCATCACAAGGCCCCATGACACCTGTCATCACAATTCGCTATGACGCTTGTCATCACAATACTCGATGAACCGTGTCATCACAGTGTTCCAGGGCCCATGTCATCACAATGATCCATGACGACTTTCATCACAATGCTCCAATACACCTGTCATCACAATGCTCCATGGCCCCTGTTATCATATTGCTCCATGATCACTTTCATCACAATGATCCATGACCAATGTCATCACCATTCCTAATGACGCCTGTCATCTCAATGCTCCATGGCACCTTCATCACAATGCTCCATGAACCCGTTCATCACAATGTTCCCTGTCCTTTTCATCACAATGTTCCATGGGCCCTGTCATCACAATGCTCCATGCGCTGGTCATCAAAATGCTCCAGAACTCTTGTCATCATAATGCTCCATGCCAGTGTCATCAAAATGCCCCATGACACTTGTCATCACAATGCTCCACGTCATTTGTCATCACAATGCTCCATGACCCTTGTCATAACAATGGTCCATGGCCTTGTCATCACAATGTTCCATGGCCTCTGACATCACTATGCTCTATGGTTTTTCTCATCACAATGCTCTTTGACCCCTGTCATCACAATGCTTGATGACCATTGTCATCACAATGCTCCAAGAACCCTGTCATCACAATGC
The DNA here is from genome assembly GCF_965194825.1 of Balaenoptera physalus. Classification (NCBI taxonomy): domain Eukaryota; kingdom Metazoa; phylum Chordata; class Mammalia; order Artiodactyla; family Balaenopteridae; genus Balaenoptera; species Balaenoptera physalus. The sequence continues at coordinate 110,131 of NW_028125026.1, forward strand.
TCCATGCCGTTGACATCACAATGCTCCATGGCCCTTGTAATTAGAATGCTCCATGCCCTTGTCATCACAATGCTCCAGAACACTTGTGATCATAATACGCCTTTCCTGTGTCATCCCATTGCTCAATGACCCTTGTCATCAAAATGTTCCTTGTCCTTTGTCATCACAGTGCTCCATGATACCTTTAATCAAAATTCTACATGACAACTGTCATCACAATGCAAGATGACCAATGTCATCACAAGGCCCCATGACACGTGTCATCACAATTCGCCTTGGCCCTGGACATCTCAATGCTGTATGAACCGTGTCATCACTAGGTTCCAGGACACTTGTCATCACAATGCTCCATGAACTCTGTTATCTCAATGTTCCATGGCCTTTGTATTCACAATGCTCCATTGTCCTGATAATCGCATTGCTCCATGAACACTTTCATCACAATGCTCCTTGACCACTGTCACCCTAATTCCCCATGACGTCTCGCCTCACTGTCTTCCAAGGCCACTCTCATCAAAATGCTCCATGATCTGTGTCAGCACAATATTGCATGACACTTGTCATCACAATGCTCCATGATGCCTGTCATCACAATGCTCCATGAATTTGTTATCACAATGCTCCAGGACCAGTTTCATCACAATACTCCATCCCCCTTTTCATCACAGTGCACAATGAAACCTTTCATTACAATGCTCCATGACACTTGTCACCACAATGCTCAGCGGCCTCTATCGTCACAATGCTCCCAGGCACTTTTCATCACGATGTTCCATGAAAACTTACATCACTTTGCTCCACGACCATTGTCATCACAATAGTCCATACCCTTGTCAACACAATGCTGCATAATCCCTGTCATCACAATTCTCCTTGACTGCTGTCATCACGATAATCCAGGACAATTTTCATAACAATGATTCATTCCCCCAGTCATCTCAGTGCTCCATGATACCTTTCATCACAATTCCTAGATGATCAATGTCATCACAAGGCCCCATGACACCTGTCATCACAATTCGCTATGACCCTTGTCATCACAATACTCGATGAACCGTGTCATCACAGTGTTCCAGGGCCCATGTCATCACAATGATCCATGACGACTTTCATCACAATGCTCCAATACACCTGTCATCACAATGCTCCATGGCCCCTGTTATCATATTGCTCCATGATCACTTTCATCACAATGATCCATGACCAATGTCATCACCATTCCTAATGACGCCTGTCATCTCAATGCTCCATGGCACCTTCATCACAATGCTCCATGAACCCGTTCATCACAATGTTCCCTGTCCTTTTCATCACAATGTTCCATGGGCCCTGTCATCACAATGCTCCATGCGCTTGTCATCAAAATGCTCCAGAACTCTTGTCATCATAAGGCTCCATGCCAGTGTCATCAAAATGCCCCATGACACTTGTCATCACAATGCTCCACGTCATTTGTCATCACAATGCTCCATGACCCTTGTCATAACAATGGTCCATGGCCTTGTCATCACAATGTTCCATGGCCTCTGACATCACTATGCTCTATGGTTTTTCTCATCACAATGCTCTTTGACCCCTGTCATCACAATGCTTGATGACCATTGTCATCACAATGCTCCAAGAACCCTGTCATCACAATGCTCCATGCCGTTGACATCACAATGCTCCATGGCCCTTGTAATTAGAATGCTCCATGCCCTTGTCATCACAATGCTCCAGAACACTTGTGATCATAATACGCCTTTCCTGTGTCATCCCATTGCTCAATGACCCTTGTCATCAAAATGTTCCTTGTCCTTTGTCATCACAGTGCTCCATGATACCTTTAATCAAAATTCTACATGACAACTGTCATCACAATGCAAGATGACCAATGTCATCACAAGGCCCCATGACACGTGTCATCACAATTCGCCTTGGCCCTGGACATCTCAATGCTGTATGAACCGTGTCATCACTAGGTTCCAGGACACTTGTCATCACAATGCTCCATGAACTCTGTTATCTCAATGTTCCATGGCCTTTGTATTCACAATGCTCCATTGTCCTGATAATCGCATTGCTCCATGAACACTTTCATCACAATGCTCCTTGACCACTGTCACCCTAATTCCCCATGACGTCTCGCCTCACTGTCTTCCAAGGCCACTCTCATCAAAATGCTCCATGATCTGTGTCAGCACAATATTGCAGGACACTTGTCATCACAATGCTCCATGATGCCTGTCATCACAATGCTCCATGAATTTGTTATCACAATGCTCCAGGACCAGTTTCATCACAATACTCCATCCCCCTTTTCATCACAGTGCACAATGAAACCTTTCATTACAATGCTCCATGACACTTGTCACCACAATGCTCAGCGGCCTCTATCGTCACAATGCTCCCAGGCACTTTTCATCACGATGTTCCATGAAAACTTACATCACTTTGCTCCACGACCATTGTCATCACAATAGTCCATACCCTTGTCAACACAATGCTGCATAATCCCTGTCATCACAATTCTCCTTGACTGCTGTCATCACGATAATCCAGGACAATTTTCATAACAATGATTCATTCCCCCAGTCATCTCAGTGCTCCATGATACCTTTCATCACAATTCCTAGATGATCAATGTCATCACAAGGCCCCATGACACCTGTCATCACAATTCGCTATGACCCTTGTCATCACAATACTCGATGAACCGTGTCATCACAGTGTTCCAGGGCCCATGTCATCACAATGATCCATGACGACTTTCATCACAATGCTCCAATACACCTGTCATCACAATGCTCCATGGCCCCTGTTATCATATTGCTCCATGATCACTTTCATCACAATGATCCATGACCAATGTCATCACCATTCCTAATGACGCCTGTCATCTCAATGCTCCATGGCACCTTCATCACAATGCTCCATGAACCCGTTCATCACAATGTTCCCTGTCCTTTTCATCACAATGTTCCATGGGCCCTGTCATCACAATGCTCCATGCGCTTGTCATCAAAATGCTCCAGAACTCTTGTCATCATAATGCTCCATGCCAGTGTCATCAAAATGCCCCATGACACTTGTCATCACAATGCTCCACGTCATTTGTCATCACAATGCTCCATGACCCTTGTCATAACAATGGTCCATGGCCTTGTCATCACAATGTTCCATGGCCTCTGACATCACTATGCTCTATGGATTTTCTCATCACAATGCTCTTTGACCCCTGTCATCACAATGCTTGATGACCATTGTCATCACAATGCTCCCAGAACCCTGTCATCACAATGCTCCATGCCGTTGACATCACAATGCTCCATGGCCCTTGTAATTAGAATGCTCCATGCCCTTGTCATCACAATGCTCCAGAACACTTGTGATCATAATACGCCTTTCCTGTGTCATCCCATTGCTCAATGACCCTTGTCATCAAAATGTTCCTTGTCCTTTGTCATCACAGTGCTCCATGATACCTTTAATCAAAATTCTACATGACAACTGTCATCACAATGCAAGATGACCAATGTCATCACAAGGCCCCATGACACGTGTCATCACAATTCGCCTTGGCCCTGGACATCTCAATGCTGTATGAACCGTGTCATCACTAGGTTCCAGGACACTTGTCATCACAATGCTCCATGAACTCTGTTATCTCAATGTTCCATGGCCTTTGTATTCACAATGCTCCATTGTCCTGATAATCGCATTGCTCCATGAACACTTTCATCACAATGCTCCTTGACCACTGTCACCCTAATTCCCCATGACGTCTCGCCTCACTGTCTTCCAAGGCCACTCTCATCAAAATGCTCCATGATCTGTGTCAGCACAATATTGCATGACACTTGTCATCACAATGCTCCATGATGCCTGTCATCACAATGCTCCATGAATTTGTTATCACAATGCTCCAGGACCAGTTTCATCACAATACTCCATCCCCCTTTTCATCACAGTGCACAATGAAACCTTTCATTACAATGCTCCATGACACTTGTCACCACAATGCTCAGCGGCCTCTATCGTCACAATGCTCCCAGGCACTTTTCATCACGATGTTCCATGAAAACTTACATCACTTTGCTCCACGACCATTGTCATCACAATAGTCCATACCCTTGTCAACACAATGCTGCATAATCCCTGTCATCACAATTCTCCTTGACTGCTGTCATCACGATAATCCAGGACAATTTTCATAACAATGATTCATTCCCCCAGTCATCTCAGTGCTCCATGATACCTTTCATCACAATTCCTAGATGATCAATGTCATCACAAGGCCCCATGACACCTGTCATCACAATTCGCTATGACCCTTGTCATCACAATACTCGATGAACCGTGTCATCACAGTGTTCCAGGGCCCATGTCATCACAATGATCCATGACGACTTTCATCACAATGCTCCAATACACCTGTCATCACAATGCTCCATGGCCCCTGTTATCATATTGCTCCATGATCACTTTCATCACAATGATCCATGACCAATGTCATCACCATTCCTAATGACGCCTGTCATCTCAATGCTCCATGGCACCTTCATCACAATGCTCCATGAACCCGTTCATCACAATGTTCCCTGTCCTTTTCATCACAATGTTCCATGGGCCCTGTCATCACAATGCTCCATGCGCTTGTCATCAAAATGCTCCAGAACTCTTGTCATCATAAGGCTCCATGCCAGTGTCATCAAAATGCCCCATGACACTTGTCATCACAATGCTCCACGTCATTTGTCATCACAATGCTCCATGACCCTTGTCATAACAATGGTCCATGGCCTTGTCATCACAATGTTCCATGGCCTCTGACATCACTATGCTCTATGGTTTTTCTCATCACAATGCTCTTTGACCCCTGTCATCACAATGCTTGATGACCATTGTCATCACAATGCTCCCAGAACCCTGTCATCACAATGCTCCATGCCGTTGACATCACAATGCTCCATGGCCCTTGTAATTAGAATGCTCCATGCCCTTGTCATCACAATGCTCCAGAACACTTGTGATCATAATACGCCTTTCCTGTGTCATCCCATTGCTCAATGACCCTTGTCATCAAAATGTTCCTTGTCCTTTGTCATCACAGTGCTCCATGATACCTTTAATCAAAATTCTACATGACAACTGTCATCACAATGCAAGATGACCAATGTCATCACAAGGCCCCATGACACGTGTCATCACAATTCGCCTTGGCCCTGGACATCTCAATGCTGTATGAACCGTGTCATCACTAGGTTCCAGGACACTTGTCATCACAATGCTCCATGAACTCTGTTATCTCAATGTTCCATGGCCTTTGTATTCACAATGCTCCATTGTCCTGATAATCGCATTGCTCCATGAACACTTTCATCACAATGCTCCTTGACCACTGTCACCCTAATTCCCCATGACGTCTCGCCTCACTGTCTTCCAAGGCCACTCTCATCAAAATGCTCCATGATCTGTGTCAGCACAATATTGCATGACACTTGTCATCACAATGCTCCATGATGCCTGTCATCACAATGCTCCATGAATTTGTTATCACAATGCTCCAGGACCAGTTTCATCACAATACTCCATCCCCCTTTTCATCACAGTGCACAATGAAACCTTTCATTACAATGCTCCATGACACTTGTCACCACAATGCTCAGCGGCCTCTATCGTCACAATGCTCCCAGGCACTTTTCATCACGATGTTCCATGAAAACTTACATCACTTTGCTCCACGACCATTGTCATCACAATAGTCCATACCCTTGTCAACACAATGCTGCATAATCCCTGTCATCACAATTCTCCTTGACTGCTGTCATCACGATAATCCAGGACAATTTTCATAACAATGATTCATTCCCCCAGTCATCTCAGTGCTCCATGATACCTTTCATCACAATTCCTAGATGATCAATGTCATCACAAGGCCCCATGACACCTGTCATCACAATTCGCTATGACCCTTGTCATCACAATACTCGATGAACCGTGTCATCACAGTGTTCCAGGGCCCATGTCATCACAATGATCCATGACGACTTTCATCACAATGCTCCAATACACCTGTCATCACAATGCTCCATGGCCCCTGTTATCATATTGCTCCATGATCACTTTCATCACAATGATCCATGACCAATGTCATCACCATTCCTAATGACGCCTGTCATCTCAATGCTCCATGGCACCTTCATCACAATGCTCCATGAACCCGTTCATCACAATGTTCCCTGTCCTTTTCATCACAATGTTCCATGGGCCCTGTCATCACAATGCTCCATGCGCTTGTCATCAAAATGCTCCAGAACTCTTGTCATCATAAGGCTCCATGCCAGTGTCATCAAAATGCCCCATGACACTTGTCATCACAATGCTCCACGTCATTTGTCATCACAATGCTCCATGACCCTTGTCATAACAATGGTCCATGGCCTTGTCATCACAATGTTCCATGGCCTCTGACATCACTATGCTCTATGGTTTTTCTCATCACAATGCTCTTTGACCCCTGTCATCACAATGCTTGATGACCATTGTCATCACAATGCTCCAAGAACCCTGTCATCACAATGCTCCATGCCGTTGACATCACAATGCTCCATGGCCCTTGTAATTAGAATGCTCCATGCCCTTGTCATCACAATGCTCCAGAACACTTGTGATCATAATACGCCTTTCCTGTGTCATCCCATTGCTCAATGACCCTTGTCATCAAAATGTTCCTTGTCCTTTGTCATCACAGTGCTCCATGATACCTTTAATCAAAATTCTACATGACAACTGTCATCACAATGCAAGATGACCAATGTCATCACAAGGCCCCATGACACGTGTCATCACAATTCGCCTTGGCCCTGGACATCTCAATGCTGTATGAACCGTGTCATCACTAGGTTCCAGGACACTTGTCATCACAATGCTCCATGAACTCTGTTATCTCAATGTTCCATGGCCTTTGTATTCACAATGCTCCATTGTCCTGATAATCGCATTGCTCCATGAACACTTTCATCACAATGCTCCTTGACCACTGTCACCCTAATTCCCCATGACGTCTCGCCTCACTGTCTTCCAAGGCCACTCTCATCAAAATGCTCCATGATCTGTGTCAGCACAATATTGCATGACACTTGTCATCACAATGCTCCATGATGCCTGTCATCACAATGCTCCATGAATTTGTTATCACAATGCTCCAGGACCAGTTTCATCACAATACTCCATCCCCCTTTTCATCACAGTGCACAATGAAACCTTTCATTACAATGCTCCATGACACTTGTCACCACAATGCTCAGCGGCCTCTATCGTCACAATGCTCCCAGGCACTTTTCATCACGATGTTCCATGAAAACTTACATCACTTTGCTCCACGACCATTGTCATCACAATAGTCCATACCCTTGTCAACACAATGCTGCATAATCCCTGTCATCACAATTCTCCTTGACTGCTGTCATCACGATAATCCAGGACAATTTTCATAACAATGATTCATTCCCCCAGTCATCTCAGTGCTCCATGATACCTTTCATCACAATTCCTAGATGATCAATGTCATCACAAGGCCCCATGACACCTGTCATCACAATTCGCTATGACCCTTGTCATCACAATACTCGATGAACCGTGTCATCACAGTGTTCCAGGGCCCATGTCATCACAATGATCCATGACGACTTTCATCACAATGCTCCAATACACCTGTCATCACAATGCTCCATGGCCCCTGTTATCATATTGCTCCATGATCACTTTCATCACAATGATCCATGACCAATGTCATCACCATTCCTAATGACGCCTGTCATCTCAATGCTCCATGGCACCTTCATCACAATGCTCCATGAACCCGTTCATCACAATGTTCCCTGTCCTTTTCATCACAATGTTCCATGGGCCCTGTCATCACAATGCTCCATGCGCTTGTCATCAAAATGCTCCAGAACTCTTGTCATCATAATGCTCCATGCCAGTGTCATCAAAATGCCCCATGACACTTGTCATCACAATGCTCCACGTCATTTGTCATCACAATGCTCCATGACCCTTGTCATAACAATGGTCCATGGCCTTGTCATCACAATGTTCCATGGCCTCTGACATCACTATGCTCTATGGTTTTTCTCATCACAATGCTCTTTGACCCCTGTCATCACAATGCTTGATGACCATTGTCATCACAATGCTCCCAGAACCCTGTCATCACAATGCTCCATGCCGTTGACATCACAATGCTCCATGGCCCTTGTAATTAGAATGCTCCATGCCCTTGTCATCACAATGCTCCAGAACACTTGTGATCATAATACGCCTTTCCTGTGTCATCCCATTGCTCAATGACCCTTGTCATCAAAATGTTCCTTGTCCTTTGTCATCACAGTGCTCCATGATACCTTTAATCAAAATTCTACATGACAACTGTCATCACAATGCAAGATGACCAATGTCATCACAAGGCCCCATGACACGTGTCATCACAATTCGCCTTGGCCCTGGACATCTCAATGCTGTATGAACCGTGTCATCACTAGGTTCCAGGACACTTGTCATCACAATGCTCCATGAACTCTGTTATCTCAATGTTCCATGGCCTTTGTATTCACAATGCTCCATTGTCCTGATAATCGCATTGCTCCATGAACACTTTCATCACAATGCTCCTTGACCACTGTCACCCTAATTCCCCATGACGTCTCGCCTCACTGTCTTCCAAGGCCACTCTCATCAAAATGCTCCATGATCTGTGTCAGCACAATATTGCATGACACTTGTCATCACAATGCTCCATGATGCCTGTCATCACAATGCTCCATGAATTTGTTATCACAATGCTCCAGGACCAGTTTCATCACAATACTCCATCCCCCTTTTCATCACAGTGCACAATGAAACCTTTCATTACAATGCTCCATGACACTTGTCACCACAATGCTCAGCGGCCTCTATCGTCACAATGCTCCCAGGCACTTTTCATCACGATGTTCCATGAAAACTTACATCACTTTGCTCCACGACCATTGTCATCACAATAGTCCATACCCTTGTCAACACAATGCTGCATAATCCCTGTCATCACAATTCTCCTTGACTGCTGTCATCACGATAATCCAGGACAATTTTCATAACAATGATTCATTCCCCCAGTCATCTCAGTGCTCCATGATACCTTTCATCACAATTCCTAGATGATCAATGTCATCACAAGGCCCCATGACACCTGTCATCACAATTCGCTATGACCCTTGTCATCACAATACTCGATGAACCGTGTCATCACAGTGTTCCAGGGCCCATGTCATCACAATGATCCATGACGACTTTCATCACAATGCTCCAATACACCTGTCATCACAATGCTCCATGGCCCCTGTTATCATATTGCTCCATGATCACTTTCATCACAATGATCCATGACCAATGTCATCACCATTCCTAATGACGCCTGTCATCTCAATGCTCCATGGCACCTTCATCACAATGCTCCATGAACCCGTTCATCACAATGTTCCCTGTCCTTTTCATCACAATGTTCCATGGGCCCTGTCATCACAATGCTCCATGCGCTTGTCATCAAAATGCTCCAGAACTCTTGTCATCATAAGGCTCCATGCCAGTGTCATCAAAATGCCCCATGACACTTGTCATCACAATGCTCCACGTCATTTGTCATCACAATGCTCCATGACCCTTGTCATAACAATGGTCCATGGCCTTGTCATCACAATGTTCCATGGCCTCTGACATCACTATGCTCTATGGTTTTTCTCATCACAATGCTCTTTGACCCCTGTCATCACAATGCTTGATGACCATTGTCATCACAATGCTCCCAGAACCCTGTCATCACAATGCTCCATGCCGTTGACATCACAATGCTCCATGGCCCTTGTAATTAGAATGCTCCATGCCCTTGTCATCACAATGCTCCAGAACACTTGTGATCATAATACGCCTTTCCTGTGTCATCCCATTGCTCAATGACCCTTGTCATCAAAATGTTCCTTGTCCTTTGTCATCACAGTGCTCCATGATACCTTTAATCAAAATTCTACATGACAACTGTCATCACAATGCAAGATGACCAATGTCATCACAAGGCCCCATGACACGTGTCATCACAATTCGCCTTGGCCCTGGACATCTCAATGCTGTATGAACCGTGTCATCACTAGGTTCCAGGACACTTGTCATCACAATGCTCCATGAACTCTGTTATCTCAATGTTCCATGGCCTTTGTATTCACAATGCTCCATTGTCCTGATAATCGCATTGCTCCATGAACACTTTCATCACAATGCTCCTTGACCACTGTCACCCTAATTCCCCATGACGTCTCGCCTCACTGTCTTCCAAGGCCACTCTCATCAAAATGCTCCATGATCTGTGTCAGCACAATATTGCATGACACTTGTCATCACAATGCTCCATGATGCCTGTCATCACAATGCTCCATGAATTTGTTATCACAATGCTCCAGGACCAGTTTCATCACAATACTCCATCCCCCTTTTCATCACAGTGCACAATGAAACCTTTCATTACAATGCTCCATGACACTTGTCACCACAATGCTCAGCGGCCTCTATCGTCACAATGCTCCCAGGCACTTTTCATCACGATGTTCCATGAAAACTTACATCACTTTGCTCCACGACCATTGTCATCACAATAGTCCATACCCTTGTCAACACAATGCTGCATAATCCCTGTCATCACAATTCTCCTTGACTGCTGTCATCACGATAATCCAGGACAATTTTCATAACAATGATTCATTCCCCCAGTCATCTCAGTGCTCCATGATACCTTTCATCACAATTCCTAGATGATCAATGTCATCACAAGGCCCCATGACACCTGTCATCACAATTCGCTATGACCCTTGTCATCACAATACTCGATGAACCGTGTCATCACAGTGTTCCAGGGCCCATGTCATCACAATGATCCATGACGACTTTCATCACAATGCTCCAATACACCTGTCATCACAATGCTCCATGGCCCCTGTTATCATATTGCTCCATGATCACTTTCATCACAATGATCCATGACCAATGTCATCACCATTCCTAATGACGCCTGTCATCTCAATGCTCCATGGCACCTTCATCACAATGCTCCATGAACCCGTTCATCACAATGTTCCCTGTCCTTTTCATCACAATGTTCCATGGGCCCTGTCATCACAATGCTCCATGCGCTTGTCATCAAAATGCTCCAGAACTCTTGTCATCATAATGCTCCATGCCAGTGTCATCAAAATGCCCCATGACACTTGTCATCACAATGCTCCACGTCATTTGTCATCACAATGCTCCATGACCCTTGTCATAACAATGGTCCATGGCCTTGTCATCACAATGTTCCATGGCCTCTGACATCACTATGCTCTATGGTTTTTCTCATCACAATGCTCTTTGACCCCTGTCATCACAATGCTTGATGACCATTGTCATCACAATGCTCCAAGAACCCTGTCATCACAATGCTCCATGCCGTTGACATCACAATGCTCCATGGCCCTTGTAATTAGAATGCTCCATGCCCTTGTCATCACAATGCTCCAGAACACTTGTGATCATAATACGCCTTTCCTGTGTCATCCCATTGCTCAATGACCCTTGTCATCAAAATGTTCCTTGTCCTTTGTCATCACAGTGCTCCATGATACCTTTAATCAAAATTCTACATGACAACTGTCATCACAATGCAAGATGACCAATGTCATCACAAGGCCCCATGACACGTGTCATCACAATTCGCCTTGGCCCTGGACATCTCAATGCTGTATGAACCGTGTCATCACTAGGTTCCAGGACACTTGTCATCACAATGCTCCATGAACTCTGTTATCTCAATGTTCCATGGCCTTTGTATTCACAATGCTCCATTGTCCTGATAATCGCATTGCTCCATGAACACTTTCATCACAATGCTCCTTGACCACTGTCACCCTAATTCCCCATGACGTCTCGCCTCACTGTCTTCCAAGGCCACTCTCATCAAAATGCTCCATGATCTGTGTCAGCACAATATTGCATGACACTTGTCATCACAATGCTCCATGATGCCTGTCATCACAATGCTCCATGAATTTGTTATCACAATGCTCCAGGACCAGTTTCATCACAATACTCCATCCCCCTTTTCATCACAGTGCAGAATGAAACCTTTCATTACAATGCTCCATGACACTTGTCACCACAATGCTCAGCGGCCTCTATCGTCACAATGCTCCCAGGCACTTTTCATCACGATGTTCCATGAAAACTTACATCACTTTGCTCCACGACCATTGTCATCACAATAGTCCATACCCTTGTCAACACAATGCTGCATAATCCCTGTCATCACAATTCTCCTTGACTGCTGTCATCACGATAATCCAGGACAATTTTCATAACAATGATTCATTCCCCCAGTCATCTCAGTGCTCCATGATACCTTTCATCACAATTCCTAGATGATCAATGTCATCACAAGGCCCCATGACACCTGTCATCACAATTCGCTATGACCCTTGTCATCACAATACTCGATGAACCGTGTCATCACAGTGTTCCAGGGCCCATGTCATCACAATGATCCATGACGACTTTCATCACAATGCTCCAATACACCTGTCATCACAATGCTCCATGGCCCCTGTTATCATATTGCTCCATGATCACTTTCATCACAATGATCCATGACCAATGTCATCACCATTCCTAATGACGCCTGTCATCTCAATGCTCCATGGCACCATCATCACAATGCTCCATGAACCCGTTCATCACAATGTTCCCTGTCCTTTTCATCACAATGTTCCATGGGCCCTGTCATCACAATGCTCCATGCGCTTGTCATCAAAATGCTCCAGAACTCTTGTCATCATAAGGCTCCATGCCAGTGTCATCAAAATGCCCCATGACACTTGTCATCACAATGCTCCACGTCATTTGTCATCACAATGCTCCATGACCCTTGTCATAACAATGGTCCATGGCCTTGTCATCACAATGTTCCATGGCCTCTGACATCACTATGCTCTATGGTTTTTCTCATCACAATGCTCTTTGACCCCTGTCATCACAATGCTTGATGACCATTGTCATCACAATGCTCCCAGAACCCTGTCATCACAATGCTCCATGCCGTTGACATCACAATGCTCCATGGCCCTTGTAATTAGAATGCTCCATGCCCTTGTCATCACAATGCTCCCGAACACTTGTGATCATAATACGCCTTTCCTGTGTCATCCCATTGCTCAATGACCCTTGTCATCAAAATGTTCCTTGTCCTTTGTCATCACAGTGCTCCATGATACCTTTAATCAAAATTCTACATGACAACTGTCATCACAATGCAAGATGACCAATGTCATCACAAGGCCCCATGACACGTGTCATCACAATTCGCCTTGGCCCTGGACATCTCAATGCTGTATGAACCGTGTCATCACTAGGTTCCAGGACACTTGTCATCACAATGCTCCATGAACTCTGTTATCTCAATGTTCCATGGCCTTTGTATTCACAATGCTCCATTGTCCTGATAATCGCATTGCTCCATGAACACTTTCATCACAATGCTCCTTGACCACTGTCACCCTAATTCCCCATGACGTCTCGCCTCACTGTCTTCCAAGGCCACTCTCATCAAAATGCTCCATGATCTGTGTCAGCACAATATTGCATGACACTTGTCATCACAATGCTCCATGATGCCTGTCATCACAATGCTCCATGAATTTGTTATCACTATGCTCCAGGACCAGTTTCATCACAATACTCCATCCCCCTTTTCATCACAGTGCACAATGAAACCTTTCATTACAATGCTCCATGACACTTGTCATCACAATGCTCAGCGGCCTCTATCGTCACAATGCTCCCAGGCACTTTTCATCACGATGTTCCATGAAAACTTACATCACTTTGCTCCACGACCATTGTCATCACAATAGTCCATACCCTTGTCAACACAATGCTGCATAATCCCTGTCATCACAATTCTCCTTGACTGCTGTCATCACGATAATCCAGGACAATTTTCATAACAATGATTCATTCCCCCAGTCATCTCAGTGCTCCATGATACCTTTCATCACAATTCCTAGATGATCAATGTCATCACAAGGCCCCATGACACCTGTCATCACAATTCGCTATGACCCTTGTCATCACAATACTCGATGAACCGTGTCATCACAGTGTTCCAGGGCCCATGTCATCACAATGATCCATGACGACTTTCATCACAATGCTCCAATACACCTGTCATCACAATGCTCCATGGCCCCTGTTATCATATTGCTCCATGATCACTTTCATCACAATGATCCATGACCAATGTCATCACCATTCCTAATGACGCCTGTCATCTCAATGCTCCATGGCACCATCATCACAATGCTCCATGAACCCGTTCATCACAATGTTCCCTGTCCTTTTCATCACAATGTTCCATGGGCCCTGTCATCACAATGCTCCATGCGCTTGTCATCAAAATGCTCCAGAACTCTTGTCATCATAATGCTCCATGCCAGTGTCATCAAAATGCCCCATGACACTTGTCATCACAATGCTCCACGTCATTTGTCATCACAATGCTCCATGACCCTTGTCATAACAATGGTCCATGGCCTTGTCATCACAATGTTCCATGGCCTCTGACATCACTATGCTCTATGGTTTTTCTCATCACAATGCTCTTTGACCCCTGTCATCACAATGCTTGATGACCATTGTCATCACAATGCTCCCAGAACCCTGTCATCACAATGCTCCATGCCGTTGACATCACAATGCTCCATGGCCCTTGTAATTAGAATGCTCCATGCCCTTGTCATCACAATGCTCCAGAACACTTGTGATCATAATACGCCTTTCCTGTGTCATCCCATTGCTCAATGACCCTTGTCATCAAAATGTTCCTTGTCCTTTGTCATCACAGTGCTCCATGATACCTTTAATCAAAATTCTACATGACAACTGTCATCACAATGCAAGATGACCAATGTCATCACAAGGCCCCATGACACGTGTCATCACAATTCGCCTTGGCCCTGGACATCTCAATGCTGTATGAACCGTGTCATCACTAGGTTCCAGGACACTTGTCATCACAATGCTCCATGAACTCTGTTATCTCAATGTTCCATGGCCTTTGTATTCACAATGCTCCATTGTCCTGATAATCGCATTGCTCCATGAACACTTTCATCACAATGCTCCTTGACCACTGTCACCCTAATTCCCCATGACGTCTCGCCTCACTGTCTTCCAAGGCCACTCTCATCAAAATGCTCCATGATCTGTGTCAGCACAATATTGCATGACACTTGTCATCACAATGCTCCATGATGCCTGTCATCACAATCCTCCATGAATTTGTTATCACAATGCTCCAGGACCAGTTTCATCACAATACTCCATCCCCCTTTTCATCACAGTGCACAATGAAACCTTTCATTACAATGCTCCATGACACTTGTCACCACAATGCTCAGCGGCCTCTATCGTCACAATGCTCCCAGGCACTTTTCATCACGATGTTCCATGAAAACTTACATCACTTTGCTCCACGACCATTGTCATCACAATAGTCCATACCCTTGTCAACACAATGCTGCATAATCCCTGTCATCACAATTCTCCTTGACTGCTGTCATCACGATAATCCAGGACAATTTTCATAACAATGATTCATTCCCCCAGTCATCTCAGTGCTCCATGATACCTTTCATCACAATTCCTAGATGATCAATGTCATCACAAGGCCCCATGACACCTGTCATCACAATTCGCTATGACCCTTGTCATCACAATACTCGATGAACCGTGTCATCACAGTGTTCCAGGGCCCATGTCATCACAATGATCCATGACGACTTTCATCACAATGCTCCAATACACCTGTCATCACAATGCTCCATGGCCCCTGTTATCATATTGCTCCATGATCACTTTCATCACAATGATCC